>NW_026634080.1:29670-55878 GCF_024868665.1 Triplophysa rosa
ATACATAAATGTGCCAAAAATAAACACAAACTTAAGAGATATACATTGGAGTTTGGGTTCCTCGCCACAGCAGAGCAGTGCAGTGTTGGCTTGCTCACCGGGAGACTGCATTTATTTATTTATTTATTAGATATTATTTATTATAATGATCTTGCTTGGTCTATAAACACCATGCACTGTGCTGTGTTTTACCTTTCTGTGTTTTTCTAATTTGCTCCTGTAAAGCTGCTTTGGAACAAGCGCTATATAAATAAAATTAAATTGAATTGAATTGAATAGTTCCTAACAGTAAATTAAGCTTCATATTTCAGTAGCTATTGTTACGTTTGACATTGTGTTACAAAGAACATATTGTACATGACTAATCGGTCCTCTCGTAAACACTTTTCCTCACAGAATGGCGTGACGTGATAAATCTTTGCAAGTTCACGCCATCAGCCAACATGCCAACATTAGAAGAGCTCCTCGACCACTAGTGGTTTAAGCAGGGCTAAAGGTCAAGAGCAGTGGTTCTCAACTCTGGCCCGCGAGATCCATTTTCCTGCCGAGTTTAGCCCCAACTCTGATAAAACACCTGAAGAGGCTAATCAGAGACTTCAGGAACAGACGTGTTCAACTTAATGTGGCGCTGCGCAAATCTATCAGCGTATGACATTTAAGTACCGCGATAGCGATTCAAGTGCAGATTGCTCGGTACGCATTTGAATCGGTCTTGCGGTAATATGGCAAACAATCTATGCAGCCCAACATTAAGTTGAACGCGTCTGTTCCTGAAGTCTCTGATTAGCCTCTTCAGGTGTTTTATCAGAGTTGGGGCTAAACTCGGCAGGAAAATAGTTGAGAACCACTGGTCAAGAGTATCTCAATGAGACCAGCTACATTCCGGTAGGTATTTTGCTGCACATACTGTAGCAGGGATTGACAGTAAGGAGTGCCGATGGCTGGGAGCCGGTGTGAATGATGCTCGGGACAGTGACGGAACTGTCACGTGCCCAATCGGGCCAGTGCTGCATCATCATGAAAGCTTATCAGTTCACAGCGTGTCAAAATTAAGTCCGCTTCTGTCAGGACAACTATCGTCAAATATGTAAACAATAGCAATATTTAAGGCTGGCGGAATGAAACTGTTCTGGGTGAACTCTCCACCTGTCCATTCAGCCTTGCATTGATGTGGTAAAAGTCGATCTTGAAGTTCAAAAAATCTCTCAGACAAAGAAGGTTCAGGTGTCAAGGAGTTAACTTTATTTGATCAGGCCAAACAAAGTGAGATGTCCCAAGTCATCTGAAAAACTTGGTGTTTTCCAGCCTACAGTTGTAGTAAAACATAGGAAAGGAGGTTCTTTCCTAAACCAATCAGGTAAATTCCCTCTATCTTTTATTTTTATTATCCAATCATTCTCGTCTGCCACTATTATTTTCTAGGCAACAAGGTTTGTATCTAATAGTGGAATGTCGACCTTTACTTGGTTTTTAAAAATAAGTTTTCCTGTTGGTACCAGTTTTCAGGCCTCAAAGTGAACTACATGTTACTAAAGCATGGTAATACTTGTAAAATGTACCACCACAACACAATCACTTAAAAAAAAACTAAAACATACAAATTACCTGCAGTACAATTTAATATTATTTAAGCAAATCTCAGTGTGAAAACCAGTCTACCAAAATTTCATTAACATAGAAATGAACTTTTATTGTAGTCTTGCAAGTGAGAAAAAAACAGACTAGAAGCTTTTCTATGACTGATAGTATTTTAATGGTGGCTTCAATTCACACCTGATCAATTTACTTAATTTACAAGTATTTGGCGGTTGTATTATTGACAGGGAAAAGCCTAAACCTTAAATATATGATGACCCAATTTTTTTCCGATGTATTTCCAATAAAAAAACATAGTCTTGTATTCAGAACAATATGGTCATTTCAATCGCTGAATCAAAAATGTATGAGAATTAAATGTCAAAGCTCAAAAACAGACAATTAATCGCCATAATCGCCAAAGCCCTAAAACAGACAATTAATCGTCATAATCGCAATGATTTATTAGACAATTAATCGTCAGTCAAATTTCATAATCGTGACAGCCCTACTTGTAACACTCAATCATTGGTCTGATTATTAACACATATGGTAATATCATTCCTATGAATACTTCTTATAAGTGGGATGTACAACAGAGCCCAAAAGTGCAATGTGCAAATACAACAATCAACAAAATGATCAGAATTATGCACAATAGCATGAACAGAGCAGGTGTGCAGCAATATATTTCCCCCACCTGGGGAACCAGAACAGTTTAAGCCGAATCAGTATTATTTTCATAAAACTGGGATATGCATCCTGTACACTAATTTTGATATGCAAAAATCATCATGATACCATATAGAGCAGTGGTTCCCAACCACATTCGCAGCTAAAAATATAAATACAAATAAATACATTAATCATCTCAAGTGTGTAGCCTATATAATAAAAATGCTACAAAAAGTAAAATAACACATTTACGTGAAGCAAACCACAGTATTAATATAATTAAATAAACTTCACAATGTAGAAAAGGCATGTGTAAACTCGTCCGTAAAATACAGAAATGCGCTGCAAATTCTCGCAACACAAACAAATACAGAAACGCGCTGCAAGTACCACAAACGACAACGGAAGTGTTTCCGGGGGACTCAGAAAACTGATGCACCATTGTTTATGCTTTTATTTATTTATTTGACTGCTGCGGCTTTGACTATTAATATATGTGAAGCTCTACTGTAACTCTAGCAATAAGAAAATACATTTTAATTAGGTCAACCATGCGAAGATGTGTCGTGTGGGTTTCATCTCATGTGCTTTTTTTCACATATGTGCAGCCATATTCATTTCTGAGGTAAACCTAAAATAATAAAAAAGAATGTCTGTCTCTTACAACTTTAAGATTAGTTTGTACGATAATAGCTAAATAAATGAATACTCTCACGCATATGTAACGTCTTTTAATTCCATAATAAAATATAAATAAAAATATAAACAGTGAAGGCATTCATTCATCATCTCGAATGTAATACAATAACAATGCTACTAAAAGTAAAATAACAGATTTATGTGAAACAAATCATAGAATTGAAGATCATTTAAAATAGTAAAATCATCTTTCACTATATGTAAACTCGTCTGTTGCTTTTCTGACTCGTGATGCTGCGCATTTGAGTGGTTTTCCCTCTCCACTTCTAGCAAAGTGATGTAAATGTTCCCTTATTCCCTAACAGTTACGCCGTTCATAGTGCCCTTTGAACTGAACATGTTTTTTCACTTCGGATTGGAATCTCACAGAAATGACACGCGTCCCAACCATGGTGCATTTTCGAGTCCCCCGGAAACACTTCCGTTGTCGTTTGTGGTACTTGCAGCGCGTTTCTGTATTTGTTTGTGTTGCGAGAATTTGCAGGGCATGTGTCGCCAAACTAATGAAGACGCTTTCTGAATTTGCTGGTGTTTTTTAGGTTTACATGTGTTTTCTTCCGTTGCAGCGCGGTGACACCTAGCGGCTTCCGTACAAAATCATTAGAAAATTTAACTGAAGCTCATGTTCCATGAAGATATTTTGTAAATTTCCTACCTTAAATATATACAAACTTTATTTGTGTGAGTGGATGGCCTGTCACAGTGCCCTTGATTAACAACTTCAAAGGCAATTTTCTCAATATTTTGATTTTTTGCACTCTCAGATTCCAGAGTTTTAAACTTGTTGTATCTCAGCCAGGTATTGTCCTGTTCTAACAACACATACATCAATAGAAACACTTATTTATTCAGCTTTTAGATTATGTAAAAATCTCAATTTTGAAAAATTGGCCCATAAGACTGGTTTTGTTGTTTTTTAGATATCTACTCACAAACTTCCCTTAGCCCTCCTCAGTGTCAGTAACCGTGGTATTATTAACCGTAATGACCAATATCACATTTCTACCTTTTTAATACTGAAAATAGTGCCAAAATTAGCGTTATTATTATTATTATGAACATTATTATTCAGGTTTCATAATAAAACATTCGCTTAATGTTAAAAGGATACTGTTTTCTCTCACACAAACTCATTCTATTAATCAGTCTTTTTCACGCTGTATGAGACACAGACTTATACTGTAGAGATGGTACAGAGTGTAGCGAGATGCGGACGCACAGGTTTGCTGTGGATTAATTTATCTTGTGGATATTTGCCTATTTAATAAGTCAGTAGCCAAATCTTCTATTGGAGTTTTCCAAATTTATAACAACAATTTCACATTCAAAATAAGATTCAATGATGTGAACTCGAAAATGCATTTCGAGCTAGCCACGCCCCCCTCCCCGATACACCTGCGTGAAGGCGATACAGCATCCCTCCAGCATCGAGCCAGCATTGCTCGTTAACTTACGTGCGTTGATCTGCGGCTGCAGACAGAGCCGATAAAAGCATTAATTTGCATGCACACGAATTGGAGCACAAAGACACAAATTACTTCAGTGTTTCTTAAGATTGTTACTTGCAGTGCTCGAATTGAATCAGGTCTTATGGGGGGATTGAATCAGTTCTTTTTTTGGTGGGGGTGGGGGTTAGTCTCGCAATATACAATTTATACAAAATACACAGTATATACTGTAGTTATGCATATAATGATCAAATATATTATTTATGAAAAACAGGCTTACATAAAAGAACAGGCTTCTTTTACTGTGTTTTGGATCAAATCAATGCAGGCTTGGTGAACAGAAATGGCTTTTGAACAGTAGTGTACATCCAACAGAATAATTCTAGCATTATTTGCCAATGTAGTATTTACTATTTTCCCTAAATACAGCTGGATGATTGACACTTTGTGATAATAATGTTTGTTCCAAAATACTTGTTTAAATGCAAGAAACTAGTTTATTAGATATTAAAAATGTAAATTGTGACAAGACCGGCTGTCAGTCTGTGTATTAGTGTTGTGGGGATTTTTCACCGGTTTCTGTGCAGTTTGCATAGTTACGTCCGGTAGGTGGCGGCAAGGGACTGTTATGAGTGAGTCTGTCAGTGAGCAGACTAGTCAACCATTTCAGTCCAAAAGTCTGCTTTTTTCAGGAACTAACTATGGCTATCAATATGTCAATCATATTGTAAGAGTGAATCCCGCATTTATATGCCGATGTAATTCCCGAAACTTTGCAGCGTGTTTGTGGCCGTTGGTTTTAGCAGCATGAAAAGCAAGTTTTATACAATTCTGAATGGATTATAGCACAGAAACCGCACAACAAACACTCCCTTTATAATGACTAAAAAGCTGTCACTCATATTCATTGAGATCTCTAGCACCCCAGAACCAGACCTAATAATAATTTACGCAAGGAATACAAAAGCCCCGACATGGAGTTGATAAATATAGTGGAAAGATATAGAGAGAGAGAAAATTACCCCTCAAAAAAGTAGAAGCTTCCTCTTCCCGACTGCGAGTGGAGGCTTATTATTCTCTATTTTTAGCTGAAGTTAGCTTCACCGGAGCGACGCCAATCAAGCAGTCATGTCAACGATGTCCTGCCCCTTACTGGGGCGGGGCATTTAAAATTTAAAGAGACATGACAACTAGCCCATAATCAAACTTAATATAAATTATTTTAAATAGTTAACGAAATTTACCATAACCATTGCATGAAATTAGTCACATTTGTCATTATCATTTTTACTATACATTTTACTAAATATCTGCCTTATGGGGGTCCCGGACCCCCTAGCCCCCCTTCAATATGAGCACTGGTTATGTGTCTGTAGATGATAGAACTAGTAGTTACATTGCTAGAACATCTCGCAGAGAATTATCTGCCTGATTAGGTAGCGAGCTCGCTCTGCTGAACATTTCATAATCACTACAGTAGGTACTCGTACGACACCTACTCGTACAGTAGGTGTCGTGGCGAAAAGTCGATCAGCCAATGTAGAAAGAACTCACGAAGACCAGAGAGCCAGGTTTCAAGAGGTTTCAATCTTTATTTGCTCGAGCAAGCAAAGTGAGACACACAGAGTTCATCTGTAGATGCCCAACGAATACATTTCTGACTCCATCTTTTATACATTGTTCTCAAGTTGTTATCACAGTTCAAACCAATCATGTTTTACCTGACATCATCTTCTACCAACCAGTTTTTACATGACATCACTTATTTTTATTAGTCCATCCCCTTATGCCTCGTTACAGTTATATTTCATCCTGCACTTGCTACAGTTATATTTCCGGCCTACCATATTAAGATCTCCGGCCTACCATATTAGGATTTAATCGTAGGGAGCGCTCTCAATAACACATACGTATATCATGTGTTCTTTATCTTGACACCTTTCCAGGGGCTTTCGGACGTCTTAATAACACATACGTATATCATGTGCAATAACACATACATATATCATGTGCAATAACACATACGTATATCATGTGCTCTTTATCTTGACACCTTTCCGGGGGCTTTCGGACGTCTCAATAACACATACGTATATCATGTGCAATAACACATACGTATATCATGTGCAATAACACATACGTATATCATGTGCTCTTTATCTTGACACCTTTCCGGGGGCTTTCGGACGATACATGATTTAACCTTGGTTTTATTAAAAATGAACTCATGGTTTAGTGTGATAATGATAAACAACCCAGCGTTCTTAATTCAACTTCTCTACAAAAGTGTGTGTGGTGTACGTGCAGTTCCTGTCGTAGTTTGAGTAGATATTTGGTGTGTACGCAAGTGTTCAAGTGTTCAAACTCATACATGAGACCCATAGGTCTTGTTAAGATCAGAGAAGTACATGAAGTCTATAACTTCCTTTAAATGTATTCTTTATATAAGAAAGCTATTTTATATAAGAAAACTCAGTAATATATTTAGAATATAAGAAAAGTCAATAATATGTCTAGAAAAACCACCATAGTACTCAACCAGAATGAGCCTTCCGCCGTCTCCGCATCGGTATTTCTTTAATGTGTGTTGACTCTTGTTTTCCGCTGAGTGGCAGTCTATTCACAGATCTTCACTCAGTGCAAGTTGACGCATCAAATTCATTGCCTCACTCAGCAGACGGCGTGCAAGAGTTAAGACGTTTAGGTGTAAAAGCCTGCACTTGAAGAGATATTCAGCTCTTTGTTACTGCTCACACAACCTCCATCAACCCCCACCTCCTGCTAGTGCAACAAGAAATCACCTTATAACACTTCAGCCAAAACTCAAAAGAGATGTCTATTGAGAAGTACAACAGTAGAAAGGTCAGACCCTATCTCACTGAGCATGTGGCACAACTCCTTGTCCAGGCCCCGGTAATCTCAAGGTTGGACTACTGCGACGCTCTCCTTGCCGGTCTTCCTGCAAAGGCTATCAAACCGCTCCAGCTGGTTCGGTACACAGCAGCACGCCTCGTCTTCCATGTGACACCCCTTTTCAGCTCTCTCCACTGGCTACCGGATGACGCCCGTATCAGATTCAAGTCACTAATGCTTGCCTACGGGACTATCACCGGATCTGCACCGGCATAGTTTCACACCCTCCTACACCCCATCAAGATCCCTGCGTTCAGCAAACCAGCGGCGTCTTGTATTGCCTTCTCGTAAGGGCGGTAAATCGCTTTCCCGCTCTTTGTCCTTCACAACTCCTTCCTGGTGGAACGCTCTTCCTAACTCAGTCCGGTCAACCACATCTCTCACGACATTCAAAAAACGACTTCAAACCCATCTCTTCTGTGAACACTCGACAGAAAAAAAACTAACCCTCTCTCTTCCTCTCAACAGGTATTGGTCTGGCTTTTGTCGAAACTAGTAACTTTGTATTAGCACCTATTGTATTATTGCTCCTGTATGACATATCGCTTATTGCAAACCCTGAACTCTCTGTATAAAAGCATCTGCTTAATGACTAAATGAAAATGTAAACAAGCATTACTATACGATAAAGAAACGGAACAGAAGATTGCATTTCATGCTTGTTTTATTTCAATGCAACTTGACCTTTTTTAAAGATAAAATGATCAACAACACAGATTAATTGTGTTAAGTAAAGTAAAGTAGTTTATATGTCTATTTATTATTGCATTGATACACAGGAGACATTATAATAATATATATAACAAATAAAAAGCCTTGTTGTGTTTGCATTGGTTGGTCCTGTAGCCATTCTGTTTAGTAACTTTAAATCAAGTGAGTTTGGTAGGGCCAGAAATCATCAGGAGTTCTTTTATAAAGTAAGTATTCAGGGACAAGAGGGATCGGTGTTGGAAAAAAAGAAAATACATACAAACACTTCTCAATTCAGAAGGAAAGAACATATGGAAAAACAGTTAATTGGGGAAAAAAGCATCATTGATCTAGGATTAAAAGAAAGACACCTTTATTCATTAAACAAAATATTTGGTAATGTAGAAAGTAACAGAAGAATCAGGAAGATATGAGTATGACCAGGTTAACAATAATAAATAGTAAAAGATACAGCAGAAAGCATGCAACTGGACTCTGTGAACCCTGTCAGTTATTAAAGCAAGAAGCAGCAAGAAGGTTACTGGGGTATTTTATAACGGCCAAGCAGAATCAAGGACCAGAACTGACCGTTTTAAAATAAAGCAACAAGCCGTGTGAAGCGGTGGGTTACAGGGCATTTTATAACAGCTGAGTGCGTTGTGGCACGATGTGAAGCGGAGTCATTAAAACCCTCTCAGCTGTTATAAAATGCCCTGTAACTCACTGCTTCACATGGCTAACTGCTTTAATGAAACTGTTATTCTACATGCTTAGCACGGTTTCATAAAATAAAGTAAATAAAGTGATATTCAGGCTATGTAATGCAGTCAGCAGTTATAAATCGGGGTATTTTATAACGGCTTAGAACTCTGCTCAGCCAATCAGAATCAAGGACCAGAACTGACCGTTTTATAACAGAGAGATAAAAGATGTACTTGATAGTCACAATATAAAACGGAAACAAAAAAATGATGGATGAAATGTAAAAATAAGATTAACATGACATGGACTAAAGGACACACTGCAGTGTGGTGAAAAGTGACCAGAGCTGGAAGTATCTATTTTGATGCAATATGAATTTGGATGGAATATGAGCAAATTAGCTGAGAAGTATCAAATTGAAAACATCAGATTAAGTACGTCACCACCAGTATGGGGTGAAGTTCCAAGATGGGTGATACCGGAAGTTAAAATAGATCTAGAAATGTTAGAAAAGAGAGTGGGAGGAAATGGGTAATCTTAAACATAAGGTAAATAGATATTTGCAGGAAACATTCTATGCAAGTTTACATATAGGCCCATATACTGACGGATCAAAAGATCATCCAAATGAAGGGTTTGCAGGGATAGGTCTGTAATGTATATACCAGAATTGAAGGTGTCCCTATCTAAAAGAGTAATAGATGAGCGGTCAAAATGATTTTAATGGCTCTGACATGAGTTGAGGATGTAAGCCCAAATGGTGATATGCTCTGATTCTGCATCAACATCATTATATACATATCAGTCTAATAGAGAAGACTTATCAAAATTAAATATTAACTTTACTTTGGCGTATACAAAGAAGAGGGATAGTGGTTGGTTTTTGTTGGGTCCCAGCCCATGTGGGTATAGAAGGGAGGTTGATAGATGGCAAAAGATGCTCATAAAGGAAGAAATAGATATGAATGTCTCTAAGTAAACGGAACGCTAAAACGTTAATCTTGGAAAATATTTTAAAGGATTGGAAAGAAATATGAAACTTATATAATAAGGGGAGGCACGCTATAAAAAAATGTTAAAAACAAACAAAACATTTATGAAAAAAATAAAAGGATCGTGTTATGTTGACAAGGATGAGACTTGGACACGCAGGATTGAACGCATCTCTGTGTGAGTTTTGTAGGGAGTGGGAAACAGTGGAGTGTGTAATGTCTGATTGTAAAAAATATGATGAAGAAAGAAAGGAATTAATAACATATTTAAGTGGAAAAGGAAAAGTAATTAATGATACAGGATTATGTGTAAGACTACTAATAAGGTACTTTAACAGTACAGGGTTTAATGTGAGGATTTAAAATTAGGTTGGACAATGTAGGGATTTATGGGAACATTCTGGAGGAGCTGAACACGCAGCGCCAGATGGGACCGTGGACCCTGGAATTCGTGTTGATAGGATTTTTTTGAGGTATTTGAGGATCAGGACTGCACAACAGCAACGTACAGTAGGTGGCGTTATACACAAAGGGTGTAATGTAATGCGCCAAAAAACCAAGGAAGAAGAAGAATCACCCGGCGAGATATTGCTGATTGCAGAACAGTACGTCACAGCAGTGACAAAGCAGCAGCGCCGGCAGCAGTCTCATGCCGGAAGTGGGCGGAGCAAACGTTATCAAACTACTTGGCTTTGTGGAGCGTTTCAAAGTTGTAATGTTATTAATGTTAAGTCAGTATTTAATTAAAAGGTTTTAATTGAAAATATGTAAAAGTATATACATATATACGTATTTATAAATATGTGTGCGCGAGCGTGTGCATGTAAATGTATCCTATTGTTACTTATTATTAAAAAAATATATTATTAAAAAAATATTATTAATATTATTAAACTTAAAATAAACATACCTTTTAACCGTTTAACTGATAGTTAGGGATGCTTATATTGACCGGTTAACCGTTAACTGACCGTTAAAATTTTGACCGGTTAATACTATCAGTTAAACGATTAAAAAGGTATGTTTATTTTAAGTTTAATAATATTTTTTAATAATCAAAATAATTTCATAATACGTTTTTAAATGACTATTAAATCGTACATGTTTTTAGTTTTCTGTATGGTGAAAGAAAAACATGCTAAGCATTAACTCAGCGTGCAGATGCGTACGACTAGGTGTGTAAATGCCCTCCGAAACGTTTTCGAGACAGATTAAAATCCATTCACGCAAATCAATTGATGAAACAGGACACGTGTAATTGATCTGATTATTGAGGCACATTTGTCAGGGCTTTACTCCTCCAAACGGAGTGCCACTGGCAGCTTTGCTCAAGCTCAAGTTCTTTGTTTTAAATGTAGACACGAGACAGTCGCGCTCACAATGCGCTGTGACATTCTCTGTCTTCCCGGCGTGTCTACGGCTCAGCAAAGCTAATAGCGGAGCTACTGCAAGGGAATTTCAGTGCTAGCCATCTATTTATCCTTTACATAAACTTACCTCATGGATGCTTAGCATCGGCTGCCCGTGCGCTTTGGAAAGGAGAAGAAAACGGCGCGACCGGTGGATTCCCTGCCTTCTTTTAGACGTGACTTAAAAATCTGAATGTGAAATATGAATAAATAAAAAATAATGTTTGTATTTTGGGTGGTATAGCAGACTGGATTTATATATGTTTAGCTAAGACTGGCTGTTGGAAAGCAAATGTGACGCGCTTCCCGAGGCGTTATCTCTACAGGGACATCGTGCCATCTGAAAAAAGTTCAGTAAAAATGTCTGTTTTTTGGCTTGTTGGTAGTCAAGGACACTGGGTATAAGCCCAATATGAAACTTTTAACGCACCCTTAAGAGTTCTTGAGATATATCAACTCGAAATGGCCCATGAGTGCACCGACCCATTTAAGTGTATTGACACGCATGCCAACTTCATGGGTCCATAACTTTAAAATGCTACAGTAAAATTGTCTGCCTTTTGGCTTGTTGGTAGTCAAGGACACTGGGTATAAGCCCAATATGAAACTTTTAACGCACCCTTAAAGGTATTTGAGATGTAGCACCTCAAATTGGCCATAAGAGCAACGGGCCATTGAAGTGCAATCCCTGATAGCACACATACATCTGGTTTACGTCTATTTGACGTCTGCATTTACATCTGCAAGACATCTACAATACATTGTTTGCTCATCTGCAATACGTCTCGGAGATGTCTGCTGTCAGACGTCATATAGACATCTAGAAGATGTCTGTAAGATGTTTATGATTTAGAATGGATGTACAACAGCTCTTTCTAAGATGTGTAGCAGATGCTTTTAAGCAGCAGATCTCCAGATCTTTAGCAGACGTATTACAGACGTTCAGACGTCTCCGAGACGTATTGCAGATGAGCAAACTATGTATTTAAGATGTCTTGCAGATGTAAATGCAGACGTCAAATAGACGTAAACCAGATGGATTGTGCTATCTGGGATGACACGTATGCCAAATTCATGGGTACATATCTTTAAAATGCTACAGTAAAAATGTCTGCTTTTTGGATTAGTGGTAGTAAAGGACACTGGGTATAAGCCCAATATGAAACTTTTAACGCACCCTTAAGGGTTCTTGAGATATATCAACTCGAAATGGCCCATGAGTGCACCCACCCATTGAAGTGTATTGACACGCATGCCAACTTCAAGGGTCCATAACTTTAAAATGCTACAGTAAAAATGTCTGCTTTTTGGCTTGGTGGTAGTCAAGGACACTGGGTATAGCCGTTATGTGAAACTGTCAACGCACCCTTAAGGGTATTTGAGATGTAGCACCTCAAAGTGGCCCATAAGTGCACTGACCCATTGAAGTGTATTGACACGCATGCCAACTTCAAGGGTCCATAACTTTAAAATGCTACAGTAAAACTGTTTGCTTTTCTGCATGGTGGTAGCCAAGGACACTGGGTATAATCTAATCTTTGACATTTTTAAAGCACCCTCAAAGACAACTGAGATAAAGCCTCTGTGACGTAAGACAAATAATATTGGCACTGCCGTGAAGCAGGTTCGAATCCGCTCAACTCACTATTCTAAATTTTCACATCACATATCAGATCTGCTTCCATTTGTTTTTATCATGTTTTCATCAATAGATCATTTAAAGCATGTTGTGCTTTATTATATGTAAGGATTGCTGTTGCCGTACGTAAATAAACGTATTAATTCATGATGAAACAAAAACTACTGAAACGAATGTGTGTTTTCCCCATGTTAAAAATTTGGTGTTTGACACAGATTACCTGTCGGTGGGTCAAGGATTGAGAGTTTGGGAACTCCCTGCTAATCAGGACAAACATTCAAGTATCTTGATAGAAAACTCCAATAAATGGAAAAAGTCACAACTTTGTAGTTTCATGAGTTCAAAACAAAATTTAGAAAGTTTGTTGTATATTTGTAGCCTATCAGGCAATGCCCGTAGTAATTAGTATCAAAATGTAATTAATCTTGCAATAGACGACCTCATGTCGAGAACAACAAGGACGAATATATAGCATCAAAGTGCAATTAAGCGCAGAATGTTTGGTACATGTATGACTTGAACAGCCAGCCATTTTCAAATAATTTCATCATTTTATTAAAAATAAATACCTTTACAATCTGATATGTGATAGGGAAAATGTTCAGCAGTCCCGAACCCATGACGACATGAAGTAGCTGACACATGCTTTACGCTCTACGCCACCTGAGCAGTTAAGCGTCATGCGCTTTTCTTACATTTTGTCTATTCCAATCCGAAATTGACGGGCGTAGCTAGTATACATAGCCTCTGCTTACAAAGCAGGCTACTTGCATGGTAAATAGACACTCCGTATTTTTATTTCTTACAATAAGTGGTGGGGACAAAATTGACTTTGGCCAAAAGTGGTGGGGACATGACCCACCCATCCACCCGCAAATTACGCCTATGACTGTTGTCATATCGTTTTGTCTTTGTATAACTATAATAACTATAAACCAGAATCAGAACGAGCTTTATTTGCCAACTGTACACACGCACAAACAAAAAAATAGGAAAAAAAAAATGCATAGCATATAAATACATAAGATGTAAGAGGATAAGTTAATTACTGCAGTTAATACTGCATATTAAACGGTTCATACGGTGAATTTTACAAACATAAACATAATTTAATCTGTTCAGCCAAAGTGATATTGAGAATAGTAAGGGGAGGGAGTGATGAGAGTTCCTCATGAAGTCTACTATCATCTCAAAGGGCATTCAGCTCAGGCTTGTTATGCCTGCACCAGACAGCCAGCAGAGCAACCTCTCTTCGCGCACAGTGTTATTAATATTTAGAAACTGTTCATTGCTCTTTTCTAGACACAAAAGCAGAAAAAAGCTAAAAAGAGAAAATCGAGGCACGCACGCACGCACGCACGCACAAACATACACGCGCACGCACGCACACACACACGCACACACGCACACACGCACACACACACACACACACACACACACAGTGTTATTAATATTTAGAAACTGTTCATTGCTCTTTTTTAGACACAAAAGCAAAAAAAGCGAATAAGAGAAAATCTAGACGGTCCCTAAACTGAGCGTGAACAAGAAACCGGAAAATTAAAGTCGCGTCTTTTAAGGTGGAGCGGATAGCGTCAATACGAATAGGACCAGCAAATCGCTGTTTTAACGAACATTTTTTGGGGCCATACCGTCACTGAAACTGCCTCGGCCATAAGGCACTATAAATACGGCCGTGGCAGTGCGCCAGTGGCTGCGGCTTCGCCGATGACGTCACTCGCTTCCCTTCGCTCGTGCTGGCTTGGACACGGGCGCTCTCTGCGCGGCCTCGGTCGCTGCCATGTGCTGCAAACTTTTTCGATTGAGACACTTCTCTATTAACCATTCCCACATCACGCCATTGGACGGTTTAGTAAAAGCGCTGAAAAACAAACAAACAAACAAANTCCTTAAAAGGCAAAGGAGGAGTCAGAAGATGAGCATGAGCATGACGTCAAATACTGAATAAATATGTGTGTTTTTGAATAATTTGGGTTGTTGGCTTGTGGTGGAGTGAGGAGATCGTCTGACAACCCAAAGCTTTGTTACTCCTTTTTACATCTGATAATAAACTTCTAATCGATTTTGGAGAACGTCTCTGTACAAATTTTTGAACATGCAGGACTGCCTTAAAAGTCCAACACGGCCTACAAAACCCAGTTCACAACATAACATAACACAACAACGCACTGATGAGCAAACCCTTCTATAGCATTATAATTCATAAATGTCAATGTTTTTTTTTAAGACTATTAAGCAAGAATGTGTATAATGAACCATTTCGGACCCGCAAATCGCAGCTTTAATGAAATAATTTTTGACCATACCGTCACTGAAACTGCCTTGGCCATTCACCAGTATAAATACGGCAGTGGCCTGGTGGGTGACGTCACTCGCTTCGGTCGCTCGTGCTGGCTCGGCTACAGGCGCTCTCTGCTCGGCTGCTAACTTTTTCGATTGAGACATTTTTCTCTTAATCATTCCCATGTCACGCCATTGGACGGTTTAGTAAAAGCGCTGAAAAACAAACAAATGAATGAACGAAGTGTCGGCCCATTCAATTCAGTGCATTCTTATGTTTATGAAACTTCAAGCTCATTCATGTCTCCAGACTCCTCCACATTTAACGTTGTAATGTAAAAATAGGTTCTTGTGTGATTGTTTGCAAAAATACTCCGAACAATATATAAATTATGATCATATTGCTTGATCTGCCCATGGCGTCTTCCCATTGGCTGTTGCTTGACTAACTAATGAGGCAGCGCTCTCCTGGGTCTCGGAAGACAGCGTTCACATCATCCAAACGAACCGAACTCTGACGTTAATTGAACCCGGGTCCGAACCAAAAGTGCTAATGTGAAACCGCCCTAATAGAAAGTGAAACGAGACAGACTTACTTAAAACAGATCCTATAACACAGATCTGTCCCGTTTATAATCTGATCTCACCTTTGAGGTGGTACTTGATTTGAAAAGTTTCAGAACTACTGGTCTAGACAATTATTTACTCATTTTGAGTCATCCTAACTGATTTCTGAACACAACTGAGCTCTGTAATGTGTAACGTTCATCTGTTTTACAGTGCTGGATAAACAGAGCACACACACACTAGCAGATGGACTTTGGGTGGATGTTTAAAAAGTTAACACATATCCAAGACGTGCTTCAAGACTTGTGGCTTTTAGATTTTTGATATTTATTATAATAAACCGTAAAATCATTTGCAAATATTGCTATGTGTTTCACAACAGTATGGGTTCATACACAAAAATACTCAATAGTCATATAGTCATTCCCTTTAAATGCTCTATTGCTAAAAATCTAACAGATGTGCATTATAGCTGACACACACATGAGCACTGTACAGTTAGTTTTGTGGCTGTAAGTCATTCCCTTGAAATGCTATTGAGCTTTAAAAATTGTATTTTAATGTGTATGTAACTTTACAGACGGTCCCTAAATACGTCCAACGTCAAACCAACTTTATGCCAGTCTTCCATTCTCTCTATGACGTCATAAAAGCATTAGCTAATGGAACTACAACTGGGAACCAAAACAACATCTATGGGTGCGTTTACACTTGGCATTAACATGCGACGTACCTGTATCTGGATGTTGTCCACATACACATTGAAAAGACAAGTGTAAACGCGCTTCTGATCGGAATGTCATCCGATCAGCGTGTCCTGATCCAGAAGTAGTCGAGGACGCATTGTGATCGGATCTCAGTGTAATGTAAACGCAATCCAGACAGCTTATCTACATTTACCGGTACAATTTCACAGAAAACCCCGCCCGCTATCATTATTCTCTCGTCTGTCCGAAGCCTCTCAGACTGCGGAGCAGCTGACAAATGCAACAGAGGAAAGTTTACTCTTGCTCACGCACTCTTGCACAGTCGTTCATTTTCCCACGAAATTATCATGGATACTTTAACCTACAGAGGATTTATGTCAAATCACACGAGATGTTTTACTTGACCACTTCAGCTGTATCATCGCTGTATTTGTGACTGCCATGAATGGCGTTGACTCGCACACAAAGCGCCAGCTTAAAACGCATCATTTGTTTATTTTCATGTCACAGACACGAATGGCAACACTATACCAGCTTGTTTCTAACATACGTTTGTGTATTTACTGTAGCCTATATGGCGTAATCAACTCCGGTTCCCCGAGGGCTGCTGCCGCTTGTGTCTCGTACGGCTCTCACTAAATCCTTGGTGTTTCGAGTCTGACGGCATCACCCAAACGTGTTTTTTCATCCATTTTAACAATCATAGGTAGTTTAGATGGTTAGAGTAAGATTAGGGTTAGGGTGTGGGTTAGGGTAAAGGTTTCGTAAGACTTGAAACACCAAAGATTTAGTCAAAACNCAAATTGAAACAATAAGATATTTAAAAAGCTTCAAGGCCAAAAGCCAAAAACCAATAACTCAATAAGTAAAACAATAATTAATCAAATGAGATGTCTTGACTTCAAGCATTGAAAAGTCAATATATCTCAAAAAATAAAAATAAAAACTCCAAAAGTTCATTATACTGAAATAATAAAACAATAAAATAAAATCTCTAAAACTCCAAAGTTAAAATCAATGATTCAATCTAAAATATTAAAATAAAAGAAAAATGTCTCAACCTTTAATTAGTAAAAATCAAAAACTAAAAATAAACCAAAGTGAAACAATAAAGTAAAGTGTTTACTATTGGGGAAGGGAGATTTCAAAGCATGGGTCTGAATAGTTATTTATGTAAATCAGTTGTAAAAAAGAAAAGTTTAAAAACAAAAAACTTAACCAATAAAGAAAAAGTTTCAAAATAAACTCTAAACTACTTCATATAAAAATAAAAACATAGCATAACAATATCCTCTAGGCAATAACACCTATATTTTGTTATGGTCTCATTATATAAGATCAGTCTTCTCTATTTGTTCATAATTTAATCTTTTATTGAAAGCCAGCTTTCTCAAAAATTCTTATAACAGTATTTAAACATTTTTAAACTAAATGTTACTCCAGAGAATAAGTAATAGATATTTGTATTTATTATTTATTATAGTTTCCTACTGTCTCCCTAATCTTCAGTTTTTCATGCATGATTTCTCACAGACACACAATTGCTACTTTTTTCTGGGCGTATGGCCAATAAGCCCCCACCTTCTCCTCTCTCAGTTCTTTTCCAGCTTTTCTGATACACAGACACTTACACAGACAATTTAGACAGACAAGACACAGATTTCACTTCTTATGCGCATCTATAGGCCTCACATCTTATAGAATAAATATCTCACTGCTCACTGCTGGCAGTCTCACCGCACACATGCAGGCGGTCTCCGCACACATGCAGGCGGAATAAATATCATACTACACACATGCAGGTAGTTCACCGCACACATGCAGGCGGTCTCCGCACACATGCAGGCGGAATAAATATCTTACTGCTCACATGCAGGCAGTTTCACCGCGCACATGCAGGCGGCTCTCCACACTGCAGGCGAACACATGCAGGCGGTCTCCGCACACATGCAGGCGGAATAAATACATTACTGCACACATGCAGGCAGTTTCTCAGTCCCTTCTTGGGACAAACTAAATCTACAGGCAGTATCTTTACTGCATATCCAATCATCCATCCCATTCATACCTATTTCGTTGAAACCTGATACCCTCCTGCAATTTCACATTAAATTGTTCTTTTTGACTGGAGAAGCTTTTTATAGACATCAACCACACCCAGTACTCACCTCCAGCAGACCACACAGATGTTAAATTTAAACTATAAGCAAAAATATGCTCACCTAGAATGCGCGCTTGATCTGTGTAGTCAGCCGGGTGGTGTGCCCTCAGATGTAGTCAGATGTCTTCAGCCTCTTTCCAGTCCCTGTTCGGGCGCCAAAATATGATGTGGTAGAAGTCGATCTTGTAGTTCAAAAAATCTCTCAGACAAAGAAGGTTCAGGTGTCAAGGAGTTAACTTTATTTGATCAGGCCAAACAAAGTGAGATGTCCCAAGTCATCTGAAAACCAAGTGTTTTCCAGCCTACAGTTATAGTGAAACTTAGGAAAGGGGGTGCTTTCCTAAACCAATCAGGTAAATTCCCTTTATCTTTTATTTTTATTATCCAATCATTCTTGTCTGCCACTATTATTTTCTAGGCAACAAGGTTTGTATCTAATTGTGGAATGTCGACCTTTACTTGGTTTTTAAAAATAAGTTTTCCTGTTGGTACCAGTTTTCAGGCCACAAAGTGAACTACATGTTCAACCTTCTGAACTTTATCTAGGTCAGGCCTTAAACAGATCTCAAAGACATCACTGAATTTTATATTACTGAAATCTGTTCTATACTTGGTTATAATGATTAAAATATACTTATATGTTCAAACAACACTCAATCAATGTTTAAGTATACTGATTATGTTAGTAAATCATTAAATCATCTTCATATATTCACTTGTAACACTCAAGCATTGGTCTGATTGGTCTGATTATTAACACATCTATGGTAATATCGTTCCTATGAATACTTCTTATTAGTGGGGTGTACAACAGAGCCCAAAAGTGCTTATATGCACAAAATGATCAGAATTATGCACAATATTGGACATAATATTTGCTCTTTCCAATGTTGCCTTTTTTGGGGGGTTGTGGAACCCTGCTATTTGCCGTTGAGTCCAATAGGTTTTTATTGCTCCTGAATCCTGCTATGGGCATAATGCCTTTCGAGTACACAAGAACCTATTTTGACATTATAATGTCAAATGTGGAGGAGTCTGGAGACATGTCTGAGATTGGCCGACACTTCGTTTGTTTGTTTGTTTGTTTGTTTTTCAGCGCATTTACTATGGTGTTACATGGGAAAGATTAAGAGAAAAATGTCTAATCACACAAGAAACTATTTTGACATTACAATGTGGAGTAGTCTGGAGACATGAATGAGCTTGAAGTTTCATAAACATATGAGGCAGGGCTGAATTGAATGGGCCGACGCTTCGTTCGTTTGTTTGTTTGTTTGTTTTTCAGCGCTTTTACTAAACCGTCCAATGGCGTGATGTGGGAATGGTTAATAGAGAAGTGTCTCAATCGAAAAAGTTTGCAGCACATGGCAGCGACCGAGGCCGCGCAGAGAGCGCCCGTGTCCAAGCCAGCACGAGCGAAGGGAAGCGAGTGACATCACCGGCAAAGCCGCGGCTGCCAGCGCGGTACCACTTTATATATTGTTCGGAGTATTTTTGCAAACATGAGACACAGACATGAGACACAAACATGAGACACAGACATATGAGACACAGACGTGAGACACAAACATGAGACACAGACATGAGACACAGACATGAGACACAGACATGAGACACAGACATGAGACACAGACATGAGACACAGACATGAGACACAGACATGAGACACAAACATGAGACACAGACATGAGACACAGACATGAGACACAAACATGAGACACAGACATGAGACACAGACATGAGACACAGACATGAGACACAGACATGAGACACAGACATGAGACACAGACATGAGACACAGACATGAGACACAGACATGAGACACAAACATGAGACACAGACATGAGACACAGACATGAGACACAAACATGAGACACAGACATGAGACACAGACATGAGACACAGACATGAGACACAGACATGAGACACAGACATGAGACACAGACATGAGACACAGACATGAGACACAGACATGAGACACAGACATGAGACACAGACATGAGACACAGACATGAGACACAGACATGAGACACAGACATGAGACACAGACATGAGACACAGACATGAGACACAGACATGAGACACAGACATGAGACACAGACATGAGACACAGACATGAGACACAGACATGAGACACAGACATGAGACACAGACATGAGACACAGACATGAGACACAGACATGAGACACAGACATGAGACACAGACATGAGACACAGACATGAGACACAGACATGAGACACAGACATGAGACACAGACATGAGACAGAGACATGAGACACAAACATGAGACACAGACATGAGACACAGACATGAGACACAGACAGGAGACACAGACATCAGACACAGACATGAGACACAAGCATGAGACACAGACATGAGACACAGACATGAGACACAGACATGAGACAGAGACATGAGACACAGACATGAGACACAAACACGAGACACAAACACGAGACACAGACACGAGACACAGACACGAGACACAAACATGAGACACAGACATGAAACACAGACATGAGACACAGACATGAGACACAGACAGGAGACACAGACGGGTGTTTTGCCCCCTATGTCTTGCCTGACTGCCTAATGTTTCTTTTTCAGTGAGGAGAATACAGAAATGTTCTGCCTCTATTCCTGTGACATGGCTATTCAATTATTCTGTTGTCCAGAAATTCATGCTGTCTCGTCACTCTGTGTACATCATACAAATGGATATTATACAGTATATTGTTTGGTCCTTACTGTGCATTACAGAGACAGGCCAGTATTTGCTACTATGTATGTACTGTTATATTTTATTCCACTCATGTTACAATAAATTGATTTGAAGGATTTTGATTCAGCACTGTAAATTACTCAATTATTGGTTAAAAAGAAACCTATCCCATGTATAGTGCATGTAACCGTTTGAAACGGATTCAATACTACAGATTGCCTGATGATTCAGTTTGCTTCCTGAATTCAGTGTTGGAGGCTTTTCAGAAAACTGGTACATGCTCAAAGAAACATTGTGTATGAGCGCCCCCTACTGTCTGAAAACGGTAATGTGATATATTTCTCAAGTCTTGTGTAACAACGCGTCACAGTGAATTCAAATGAACAACATTCAAATCTTAAAGCTGTGCAAACACTTAATATGTGTGTGGGATAATGTGTGCACATCAAAGTCACATCAATAGCTGGATTTAATTTTGGCTTTTGCGAACTGCAACATTTTACTGTACTGTGCCCATAACTCAAGTTTGATTTCAAATTGCATAATTTATTTTCATTAATTGCATTAATATTGAATTCCTGTATCAACCCATGATGGTAAAGCTTTTTATTATAACTACACAATTTCAAAGCAGCTTACAAAAAGTCATAGTGTTATGCTTTAATGCTGTAGCCTACAGAGTTGTTAATAAACCTAATTACCGAATGTTCCTCGCGGGGTATTTTAAGGATTAATTTTTATAACCTAAGAAGAATCTGCAGAGAACGTTCCCTGCAGGTTATTTTTAGTTTATTAAAATAAACCAAAAAAATAAAATAACTTGCAGGGAACGTTCTCTACAGGTTCTCGTTTGGTTACATAAAACAATAACCCGTAAGGAACGTGGTGTATGTTGGTTCTTACCACTAGGTGGTGATCTGTATTCAGATATGCGGGAGCCCTACGGGGAAGACGAATAAGAAACACAATGTGCGTGCGGTAAAACAGCTTGTGTGTGTGTCGTCTCTTTATTAATATCTTTAGACTCTTAACCTCATAAGCCTAGACAGCTATAAAGAGTAACTAAAAGATATAATAGGGAACGTTTTTAGAACGTTCTTTATTGGGTCCCAAAAAAATAACCAAATGAGAACGTAAGGGGAACGTTTTGTGTTTGCTGGGATATATTTACGAAACTTCAAGCTCATTCATGTCTCCAGACTCCTCCACATTTGACGTTATAGTGTCAAAATAGGTTATTGTGAGATTGTTTTCAAAAATACTACGAAGAATAGATTCATTATGATCGTATTGCCGTTCAGGGCAATAATGTGTATAATTGTAGGGGAATCTACAATAATTGTTTCTTACGAGACTTTTATTTTGGTCTTTGCCAAGGGCGCCGCCATTTTGTGCGCACGTTAGCATCAAGGTGAGAGTGAGAGTGTGCTCGCTGAGGTTTCTGTGATCTTCGGGTTGTTCATACCGCTGGAAAGTAGCGTTAGACCCGCGATTCGCATTTGTGCCGTCTGCTGTTTCGATTAAGTGTCCGGTCCCGTTAACTCTTGGAGTTGTTATATGCGACGGAGTGAGTTTTGCGCTGTATATGAACGCGAGCGAGGCTGTGAAAAGCGCCTGCTAACGCTAACGTGACTGGAGTCAATTACTCCCGTGTTTATTTTGTGTTTCATCCAGTTTTTGTTTTATTTGATCAAACGAACTTAAAACGCTATGGTGTGTCGTGTGAAGAGAGTGTTGAGTTTTCGGATGGCTGTAGATCGTTTATTCGTCTCAACACTTTTGTACGCAGAATAACATTTCTCTCTTGTGAGTGAACCGAACTGTGAATTGTATCACTGAGCGAACCCCTATTCATGGAACAGTGAACGAACTTGTGGCAAAAGGATTCAGAGAAGGGACCGTATCAAAAAAACACTCGCCTGGACATCCGCTCCTGAAAGACTTCGCCACGTACCTGGAGAAAGACCTCCAGAATGAACATTTCAAACAGGAGGTGAGAATATAACTTGAAAGTGCTTCTTTTCAACGTTGCAAAAAGTCTCATCCGTGTGGTCATGTAACACAACTTTTCTTTATTTTCAGGTGGAAAACGTGGCTAGATTTCTCCACTTCATGGACCCACAACAGCCGTCCCTGTTGTTTGTGAGGAACAGGGAGAAATCAAAGCTGTATCTCGATGAGGCCAAGTTGACCAAACAGACTCCACTCAACCACCTGAAGAGCCTGAAAAGGTTAGCATGATTTGATGTTTTTTATATACGGACACTTCATTGGGCTTAAATGCGTGTCATTCTTTCTTCAGAGACGTTCAACGCGCAGTCTCTATGCAGCAGTTCGTCGCTGTGCATAAGGTCCAAGCAGTTCATCGAGTACATCGGGTCTCTGCAGAAAAGCTGCGCGAAATTAGTGAGCGAGGAAATCGTCCAGAAGAGGTAAGCGTCAGCGGTAGCGCCAGCCCTCGTGTGCAGCCCGACGTGTGTAAAGACCTTGCCAAGACCTGCGCGACTCCTCCGAGCAAGACACTGGCAAGGCACATCAGTACAAGTTTAACATACCTTTGCTTTCGTTTAGTTGTATACTAACATCATGGTTTCCAGTTTATTCCTTTACTCCACCGCAGCAGTGTTCTCCCCCAAGACACAAGGCACGACGCGCACTGTCACCGCGTCCCGTTCACACCTCCCGTTCTGCACCTCTTGTCTCTCTCTGTTGTCTCTGGAACTGTCAGTCAGCAGTTGAACAAGACTAACTTCATCCATGCTTTTTGCTAGCCAGTCTGACATTCACACTTCTAGATCTTACTGAGACATGGATTCGTCCTGAAGACTCAGCCACACCCACTGCTCTCTCCAGAAACTACTTCTCTCTCTCACTCTCCCCGCCAAACTGGAAGAGGAGGAGGCACAGGTTTGCTATCAAAAATAATTGGAAATATTCCACACTGTCTTCTCTTTGCACGCTGTTAATATGGCTTCTCCCACTCAGCTCAGTGTTGTTGTAGTTTACCGTCCCCTCCCAGGTCCTTTTCACAACTTCATTGAAGAGTTAGATGTGCTGCTTTCGTCATTCCCGGAGGACAACGTCCACCTGGAGAAACACTATGCGTCTGACTTCCACACCCTCGCCGCCTCGTTCGACCTCACGCGCCTCGCCACAGCCGGTAATCACAGATCAGGAAACCAGCTTGATCTCATCTACACCCGTAACTTCACCACAGATAAAAGTCACACCTCTTCACATTTCTGCACGCATGGCTTTCAACATGCTCCTTCCTACATGCACTACACCTACACCCGTTTATTTTAGACGGAACCTTCGCTCTCTCTCCCCTAGCACCCTCTCTGCTAAAGTGACATCCTCGCTTCCCTCCAACTTTGCATCTCTAGATGTGACACTGCCACCGACACCTTATGCTCAACACTTACATCCTGTCTAGATAACCTTTGTCCTCTGTCCTCCAGACCAGCTCGCGCCACCCCCTCCTGCCCTTGGCTGTCTGACATCCTCCGTGAACAACGGAGTACACTCGGGCTGCTGAAAGGAAATGGCGCAAGACCAGAATCCTGCTGACCTAAGGGACTACCAGTCACTACTCTCCTCTTTCTCTGCTAGTGTTACCACAGCTAAAACGTCTTTCTATACCACCAAGGTGACAATGCACCTAACACTCGGCAGCTTTTCAAGACATTTAACTCTCTTCTCTCTTCGTCCTGATTCTGCTAGACCTATCTGCAGCGTTTGACACTGTCAATCACCAGATACTGCTAGCAACCCTGTCATCTCTAGGAATCTCAGGCACTCCTCTCCGCTGGTTCAAATCCTACCTCTCCGGCAGTTCCTTCAGGGTATCGTGGAGGGGGCTCGCTGTCCACTGCTCACCACATGATCACTAGGATCCCTCAGGGATCGGTGCTTGGACGTCCTTGGGACCCATCGTGCCCATCCGGATAGGAGCTGTTTCAAGTTTGCCAAAATACCATAAAAGTATTATAGAAGTGGTCTTTGTGGCTTTGACATTTTATTTCTTAGAAAAAACAATGTATATAAATGCTACTTTTCTTTAATAGCATTCAATAGCATTGAGTGAAAAACAGACTGAAGGACGCCTTGTGTCCTTTGTGAGTTTAAAAAGCTTCAGTTTCAATTCATTGTAATTGCATGAAAAACAGTGAACAAACACAATTCTCAGAATGTTTTTTTATATTGTTCTCATGAGAAATACAGCTTTGGAACAATGTGAGTCAACAGATGTTTCCTTATTATCTTTTACGTGACAGCACATTGGCATGGCACACAACTACAGAAACGTCAGTCAGGCCATCCAGGCGGTGAGGGATTGTGGGTATGAAATTTCCTTAGGCCTGATGCCCAAGTCCATAGGTCCTCTTACATTTGTGTTTACTGGCACCGGCAATGTGTCTAAGGTAAGTGAGAAATCCAAACACAGCTGTAATGTTTAAACAGTCTCTTGCTTTATTACTGTGTCAATTGATTCACAAGGTCATGTTGAAAATTGCAACATATTAGAGTTACGCAGATTTCTAATTTTATTATGAAAATACACTTCATTTTTGGGTGTACAGTCCCTTTAAGTATCCTCCCCAATATTGCTGCAGGGTGCCCAAGACATTTTCAACGAACTCCCGTGTGAATACGTAGAACCTCATGAACTCAAAGAAGTCTCGGAGACTGGAGGTACTGTGCAGATAGTGTACTTGGTGATATGTTTAGAGTTCTTAAAGGGACAGTTCACCCAAAAATGAAAATTCTGTCATCATTTACTCAGCCTCTTGTTATTTCAAACGTGTATGACTTTCTTTGTTCTGCAGCTCACAGAAGGAGATATTTTGAAGAATGTTGGTAACAGAACAACGGCGGTACCCATTGACTTCTATTCTAGACACAAAACCAATGCAAGTCAATGGGTTTCGGCATGGTTTGGTTACCAACATTCTTCAAAATATCTTATTTTGTGTTCTGCAGAAGAAAGAAAGTCATACAGGTTTGAAA
>NW_026634081.1:0-1057 GCF_024868665.1 Triplophysa rosa
AAGGAACTTGGGAGGACCGGACGAGACCAGTGGGGACTTGAAAGAGCTAGGGTGAGGGGAATGTCCTAACAAAGAGGGCAAAAAAGTACAATGTGCCGGCTGGACCGGACTAGGTGTCGGCTGGAATGCCGGCTGAAAAACCGGCTGAGTCGCCGGCAGGGAGGCCGGCTGAGTTGCCGGCAGGAAGGCCGGCTGATTCTCCGGCGAGAGGGCCGGCAGAGTCATCGGCGGGAAGGCTGGCTGAATCTCCAGCGAGAGGGCCGGCAGAGTCATCGGCGGGAAGGCCGGCTGAATCTCCGGCGAGAGGGTCGGCAGAGTCATCGGCGGGACGGCCGGCTGAATCTCCGGCGAGAGGGCCGGCAGAGTCATCGGCAGGACGGCCGGCTGCATTTCCGACTGGAGTACCGGAAGAGTCACCGGCTGAAGCGCCGGCTGAGACGCCGTCTGGAAAGCCGGCTGAGTTACCGGCTGAGGTGCCAGCTGAGACACCGGCGGGGAGGCCGGCTGCGTCACCGGCTGGAACGCAGGCAGAGTCACCAGCTGAGATGCCGTATGGAGTCCGGCTGGGGTGCCGGCTGGACCGGGCTGAATGTCGGCTGGATCGCCAGCTGGAGAGCTGGCAGAACCGGACTGAATGCCGGACGGATCGGAGCTGTGGATGGTGCCGGCGGCGGAGGAAGCGACCCCCCCCCCTTCGCTTATTCTTTGGCCGGGGCACTGAGCGTGTGGCCGGCTGCAGAGAAGCGGTTGGAGGCTTAGCAAGCTCCGCACCGGAGGAGTCGGACGGGGAGTCCCACGACTCCCTTCTCCCACGGCTTCCACGGAGACTGGGAGGACCAGCGCCAGCGTAGGATGAGGCGGACGGGGCTGAGAGCACCAGGGTCCCAGTGGTCAGGACACAATCCGCCAGAACGGTGTCCAGACGGGAACGGGAGGAGTCCTGGAGGCAGCTGGAGGAGCACCCGATGACCAGCTCCTCTCGAGATTGCAGTTTCTCCACCAACTGCGAAAAAGGCTGGTAAACAAGCTCCTCCCGTTACGCAAGGGGAGGAGGATT
>NW_026634082.1:0-1057 GCF_024868665.1 Triplophysa rosa
AGCACAAAACTCATTCATAATTCCCAGCATGGGGCGTTGACAACCCCTCTGACGGGGTTCCGCATGGACGCCCCGAAAAAGGGAGAAGTTCCGGTGAGAGGTCCCGCTGAGATTTGAACTCAGATCGGTGGATTCAGAGTCCAGAGTGCTAACCATTACACCATGGAACCTGGTGTCGAGCTGTTGCCGACCCGCCAGATCGCAGAGTAAAGGCCGCTCGGTCTGGTGACGGAAAAGAGCCCTGATCTAACGAGTGCAAAGCGACGGACAGAGTAACGCTTGCCGAAACCCGGGATCGAACCAGGGACCTTTAGATCTTCAGTCTAACGCTCTCCCTACTGAGCTATTTCGGCCACGTCGACTTGCGCAGGCCTGTCCGCGAGCGACCCCAGGCGCAGTAGCCATGAGCGATGGACAGGATGCAAGAGAAAAATGAATGGCCCGTACTGGGATCGAACCCACGACCTTGGCGGTATTAGCACCACGATCTAACCAACTGAGCTAACCGGCCACGAGGCTCTTGGGATTACGTTCTGGATTGCCATAGCTCTCTTTGAGCGTCGTACCTATAGTGGAAGGACTAAAGCAGGGCTCGTCCTGGATTTGAACGTCTCGCACCCAAAGCGAGAACCATACCCCTAGACCAACGAGCCGAGCGGTGTGGCACTATCGTGATGTCCAGCCCCGTGGGAAAGTGTGTTTGTTTGCAGTCACATTAACGTCTCAGACATGGGCAATTTGTTCTGCTGTACCCTCCATCTTCTATGTGGTTCATCGTTCCACACGTACAACCCTACTCCTGCACGTAAACATGGATGAACTTCACTCATCAACTTCCTGTTGATTCCTGCTCATATGTTCAGTCACAAAACGCCATCAGGGTCCGGTGTCGCTCCTCACTGTGGCACCTCGACACACATGACAAGAGTCTCCCATATGGTACGTGCATTGCTTTTACTCAGAGCAATGTGACGCAGGAGCTTCACATCCAAAGACAATCGAGTTGTCACTTAAGATTCCACACGTTTTCTTGCAGTGTTACTTGCATTTTCAATAA
>NW_026634083.1:0-1055 GCF_024868665.1 Triplophysa rosa
GATCAAAACATCACCAAAACAAATTAACGTCTGTGCATGTTTAGCTATTTAAAGAAACTTTGCAGTATTGACCGTTTACTAATTCAACTACTGCTTAAGACGCTTGTAGACACTGTTTGGAGCTGGACTATCTGTTTTGCTGAGCAGTGGAAGACGAGAGGTCGTAATGAAGATTGATGTGCTCACGCTGCTGCTTTCAAAACAAATCCCTTGTGCAGTACAGCTCTGGTCTACTTTAGATTTTTTTGGGGTGCATGTATGAGCCTGTTCAGGTTAAAGTCAGGACTTGGAGAGGCAGACAGAGAGAAGGGTTTCCTCAGCTATACCCGCAAAAAGAAGCATCTGTGACTCAAAAGAAAGCGCTCAATTATGATGTGTCTGCATCCGCTGCTACATCCAGGCACGAGCGTCTAGTCGCCGTCCCGCAGGATCAAACCTGGCAGATCTGCCCAGAGCAGAGAGAGAGAGAGAGAGAGTAGCCAGGGCTGATTTAGAGGCTGCGTACATGAATGTATGTGCGTTGTGTACACAGGTGTGCCATTGTGAGTGTGTGTATGCGGATGGTACACGCTCACATCACACCAGGGACACTTGTACGCTGCCACGCTCTCTTCCACCGCCAGTGACCCCCATGCACGGCTCCCCATGGCTCCCCTTTTCAGCACGCTGTTTCTAATCCAAAACAAATGATCTCAGGAAAGAACAGGGCGAAGTGGTGGGGGGACAGAGAGGAAGAGACAAATAAAGGGAAAAAAATCGAGAGCATTATCACCTTGGCCAAACATCAGGAGCTTTAAAAAAAGAGAGAGAGGGGAAGAAAAGAAGGTCTACGGGCAAATTCATCTTCTCCCCTGCTACAATCAATCTCTGGCCAAAAGAAATACACAATAACTAGGCAGGAAGAGGCCAAGATTTATGGGCCTGAGACATCTCCACTGACCAGCAACCACCTCACCCCATTCTTCTCTTCTCTTCTCTTCTCTTCTCTTCTCTTCTCTTCTCTTCTCTTCTCTTCTCTTCTCTTCTCTTCTCTTCTCTTCTCTTCTCTTCTCTTC
>NW_026634084.1:0-1053 GCF_024868665.1 Triplophysa rosa
CAACCCATGACCTCCCTAGGTGGACTCCCACCTTGCGGTTAACTCTCGTCCGCACATTTTCCCATGAGTTCTCCCCTGATGGTGAGACCATGTGGTGTCTCCACTAATTCCTCCCTACGGTAGGTAGTGGTCTCTGCAGCGTTTTCACCCTTGGGGGGAATAATGCTTACCCAGTGGCCCTTAAAGTGCCGGGCGGCTTCTCGCTGTTTAGAGAACTAGACCTCCGCCCGTGACGGCCGGTGGCAGGGGCTTCCCAACTTTTTGGTAAAGCTCTGGGTCCCCCTTTCTCTCCACTGGATGGTCATAATTTCACGTTAGCGCCTACGTCTGACTCGCCCAGGCCAGTCAACGTCGCTCCGCTAGAAATTGTGACAGGGCACAGCATTGTGGCGTTTTCCATAGGAACTCGACGGCCGAGGCGGCCGAGTCGCAGCACGGGAGGACTGCTTCTTTACTGTCGAGAACTGTGGCTTGACAGTATCACCAACCAGCCCCCCCCTTGCGAGACGGGTTCGTCGAGAAGTCGGAAGCGATAGATTCTCAAGGATGAACCCCATCTATCGGCTCGACACAACGTCTCGTTCCCTCCATCAGGGAACTGAGGTTACATCTGTAACCAAGACGAAATAAACATTTAGTCAAGAATAAAACAGAAAGTGTCTTGATGGGGAATAGGCACATTAACTCAACTCAACTTTATTTATATAGCGCTTTTTACAATTTTCATTGTTACAAAGCAGCTGTACATGACACATTTTGACTATAAGCAAAACAATTAAAGTAGAACCTGTAAAAACAAGAAAAAGGTGAATACACAGAAGACAGACATACCCACATACAAAACACTCCACACACGTACTAACACGCATAGACATAGACGCACACACACGGACGTGCAGACACACGGACGCGGACGTACGCACACACACAGACATGCACGCACTGTGAGAGCACACATTTAAGATAAAGGAGAGAGAAGCACAGGTCATGCCTAAGGCCATCAAACGTATTGTGTAACTTAGTTGACACGCGCCGGACGGCTAGTTATGGACG
>NW_026634085.1:0-1053 GCF_024868665.1 Triplophysa rosa
GCGTAGTATCTAAGGCAACATGAAAATAAAATTTAAGCGCAATTTGATCATAGCAAACAAACGTTTTGGTACAGCTTACGTCCTTTTTAAATGTTGTTTTTAAATATGTTGGTTAATAAGGATTTTAGCCGGCGATTGTAGAAATATCGTAATAACTGTCCGGAGGCGCGTTGCAAAGATGGCCGCCGAGTGGCACGACTTCCCTTAACGGACTTTGGAAGATATTTACAGTAAACCACCTGAGTTTAGCTTACATTATTTCTTGTTGAATCTCTGGTTGTGAATTACGTTTCATGTTGACCTTAAACTTTAAGTCTGGAAAGACGCCACAGGATAGTGTTGCTTTCTCTTTCTGTTTTCTGCAGCTGAAACGGCACCAGCTGTGTAATCGTGGCCCTGATGCCAGCGGTGCTTTAATCAACACGAGTGATTCATGACCCTATAGCTCACAAACACAATAACTTGGGTCAGAATACACACAAACAGGACTGATCATTAGCATCATTTACGTCTCAAGGCATTTTAAACCACTCTAGCAACTCTAACAAACCAAAAAAAACACACAGTTCGATAGAAAAACTCTTTTTCTTCCTCTCCCTTTTCTCTTCAGACAGCTCACATCACTTTCTGACGCATCTCTTTCTTCACTCAGACTGAGACAATCGCCCGGCCTTTCGCCTTTCTTTTGAAGACGTTTTGGCTTCCAAAGTGCAGATGATGCGTCAACACCAGTGAAGCGAGGAAAGACTGACAAGTTCCAAACTACAGTATTTTCCTTTGTGACATGTGGCAGCGGTTCAAACCACTGATATCCGGGTGTGTTTACAGAGATATGTTTATGGCTGTGTTGTAAGGTGCGATTGTAAACCAATGCATTTAAAATACTGTGTCAGGTTTCTTATCAGCTATGGGGAGGCAGCAAGGAGCGTTGCATTCGATGCACACTGCTCACAGTGGATGGAGCCGGACGGACAGGCAACCACTGATATGTGTACGGGTTTATTCTGGACTTGTATTTTGGGTCAAAACTGTCTGTTACAAAATCTCCCCTTT
>NW_026634086.1:0-7717 GCF_024868665.1 Triplophysa rosa
TAACAGGCAAAATTAATGCTCCGTACAATGGGGCAACAAGCTATATTGCCAGCTTACTCTTTGACTGACTTGGAAGTATCCAGTCTGGATGACAATAACTTGTCATGAATTGTGAGGAGAACCCAATTGCAGGCAGCGGGGATTAAGGGGTTAACAATACAGATTTTATTATAAACAAAAACACAAAACAAAGACCCGTGATGGGGTGAAAACAACTCAACAGGATAATAATACAAACAACAGGACGTAGACTAACTGACACTAAACTAAGATAAACATTACTAGACAAACTAAACTAAACACTTACTAAAGCCCTGTTCGCACGGGATTAGTATTATCTGGGGACCTATGGTCATTTGTAATAACCCAGCCAACATTTTTTTGTGGGGCCAATGTAGGCCCCATATGGGCTTGAGGCATGGGCCCCAAGTGGGTTTGTCCACGGGTTCCATGTCGGCCCTATGCGAATTAGCCCATATGAATCCTACGTATAATCTGAGTGGGGCCCATGTGGGACCCAAGTGGGCAACATGCATAAGGCCCATATTGGTCCCACTTTATAAAGCCCATGTGGATTAAACCAAGGCCCTGTATGTTTAATGGAGGTGTATACACTTGTACAGTGTATACTTGAGTGGTTCTAGATTATGTTTTTTGAGGTTTCCTACCTGGACAGTACAATTTTTGTTATTGCTAAATTGTAATTAACCTTTCCCATTCTTATGCTCTACCAAATACAATGCAATTTTTACTGATTAAATGATAACTGCAGCATTTGGATGTTGCTTTGTTACATGTTAGTCTTCAAAAAGAATAATCTACTACTTTATATTTGCCTGTACATCATAAACATAATAGGTGCATTCTGAAAATGAAAAACACATGGATGTTCAATATCAAATTTATTATAATTTTCTGATCCTTAACACAGAATATTGAACTCAACCTTAAAAACAGTCTTAAATGTTAAATTCATTAAAAATAGTTTGATAGATTTCAGATTAGAAAGGGTACTTTAAACTCAACTGAACAAAAAATATTTTGAACGCTTAAACTACTGACAGTCCAGACTGCGTTAAGGGCTCTTTTTCCACCCCTGTCTCTTGCTCCAGTGGTTTCAGTCCACACCTGTAACAGAAGAACATAAATATGGTTATTTGATATGTCCAGCATCATAGTTTACAGCACAAATGAGTACTCTACATGCTATCAATTTAATGTCAAACAATTCAAAAATGCATCACCTCACAATAACAGATTTATTAGTTGACAAGTACAGTATATACTATATAATCTTATGAACAATCTGTTATGTGTAGTCTGCAGAATGAAGGCAAAGATGCTGCATCTATGTGCAGATCAATCATTTAACCCCCCTGGGGTCCGAGTGGGTTTTAAATCCTGGAGAAATTTTGTCATGTCCTGAGATTTGTGCTTTTTAGTAATGCACCCATATTTTAATACATTGTTATAAGTGGTGGGACATTATCACGTCGTGCTGTCAATCACTCTCTGGTAGCGTTACGCTGAGAACCCTCAAAGGCTTTTCATTTATAATTAGCACTACACGAACCAGAAATATAACGCAAACAAAGCAAATACAACAAATCCGTGTTATATGATGTACATTGTCAGTAAAAAACAAGGTTCTTGAAGAACACATTTTAACGTATTTAAAATGTAATGGGAACTAGCATTCTAGCACTACACAGGCTGCAGACAACGATAGCGTTGCATAAATCTGGTCTCAGAACAGATTACAATTTATGTCCTAACGTTACATCGTTTCTGACATCAGCCTTTTGAGCTTTACACATCTGAGGAATTAAAAAGAATGGCATTAAATGGTTAAATATCGTAAATTAGTGTCACTCGTCATAGGCTGTGGTAAAGTCAATTCAATTTTACCTCAGGTGGAAAAATGGCAGGTACACGCAGGCTTACAAAATGCAAAGGAAAATAACGGTCAAAACAGGGTTCCCGGTGCTTGATAACACGGATAACAAAACCACGCTTAAGAAACTATGAATTTTACCTTCTTATTTTTGATTTTTCCAGTCCCGACTCAATAAACTTGCTGCTCGGTGGAGTTGCCAGCGCGCCACTGCCAGTGTTTCCAACTTTTGCAAGACAAATAAGCAACTGCAGCTCCAAAAACAAGCCCAACATTATTCATGATCATCAATGTAATTTATTATCAATTATTTATTATTAATGAACGAGCCTGGGTCATTTGAAACTGACACTACCCTCTTTGAAAAACACAAACATAAATTATTTTACAAAAATTAATCGCTAATCTAGCGGGGTAAAGTTAGTTTTGTTTTCGATATTCCCGACACATTCAGCGATTAAACGCCAATACCTCCACAACGACTTGCCCTTCTAATATCGTAATATAATTACCGCTAATAGGACAAGGCTGATAATGTTTCACAACCTTCTTTTATATTGTTCTCGCTCGATGTGACAAACACTGCCCCGCTATAGCCGTCGCAATGTGCATTTAGCCGGGAGACCTCGCTCTTTGCGGAGCTGTGAGTAAGGGACCGTAGGAAAAGTGCAAGTTTTCTTCGTTTAGTATCTAGCCCGGTGGGTATTTTTTAATAGCTTTTTTGTTACAGGGTATAAAGACATGAGACCAGTGTCGTTCTGTAGAGGGGGACAGTAGGCATATTTAACAACCTTTCTTTTTACCCCTACTGGTGCATAAGGGAATTGCACGTCCAAAAATAACTTTCTTTTTGTAATAGCTTTGTCCAGCAGGTAGACAGACCTATACAACCAGGGTCATTCAACAGAGGGGGGCAGTGGGCATCTTTCACAACCTCTCTTTTTAACCCCTACTGGTGGATAAGGGAATTGCACGTCCAAAAATAACTTTCTTTTTGTAATAGCTTTGTCCAGCAGGTAGACAGACCTATACAACCAGGGTCATTCAAAGAGGGGGACAGTGGGCATATTTACAAACCTTTCTTTTTACCCTACTGGTGATAAGGGAATTGCACGTCCAAAAATAACTTTCTTTTTGTAATAGCTTTGTCCAGCAGGTAGACAGACCTATACAACCAGGGTCATTCAACAGAGGGGGACAGTGGGCATCTTTCACAACCTCTCTTTTTACCCCTACTGGTGCATAAGGGAATTGCACGTCCAAAAATAACTTTCTTTTTGTAATAGCTTTGTCCACAGGTAGACGGACCATACAACCGGGTCATTCAACAGAGGGGGACAGTGGGCACTTTCACAACTTTCTTTTTACCCCTACTGGTGGATAAGGGAATTGCACGTCCAAAAATAACTTTCTTTTTGTAATAGCTTTGTCCACAGGTAGACGACCATACAACCTGGGTCATTCAACAGAGGGGGCAGTGGGCAACTTTCACAACTTTCTTTTTACCTACTGGTGAAAGGGAATTGCACGTCCAAAAATAACTTTCTTTTTGTAATAGCTTTGTCCAGCATGAAGACAGACCTATACAACCAGGGTCATTCAAAGAGGGGGACAGTGGCATTTTCACAACCTTTCTTTTTACCCCTACTGGTGGAAAAGGGAATGCACGTCCAAAATTACATTTTTGTAATAGCTTTGTCCAAGAGGTAGACGGATCCATACAACCTGGGTCATTCAACAGAGGGGGCAGTGGGCAACTTTCACAAGCTTTCTTTTTACCCCTACTGGTGGAAAGGGAATTCACGTCCAAAAATAACTTCTTTTTGTAATAGCTTTGTCCAGCAGGTAGACAGACCATACAACCAGGGTCATTCAAAGAGGGGGACAGTGGGCATCTTTCACACCTTCTTTTTACCCCTACTGGTGGAAAAGGGAATTGCACGTCCAAAAATAACTTTCTTTTTGTAATAGCTTTGTCCACAGGTAGACGGACCATACAACCGGGTCATTCAAAGAGGGGGACAGTGGGCATCTTTCACAACCTTCTTTTTACCCCTACTGGTGGAAAAGGGAATGCAGTCCAAAAATTACATTTTTGTAATAGCTTTGTCCAGCAGGTAGACGGACCATACAACCTGGGTCATTCAAAGAGGGGGGCAGTGGGCATCTTTCACAACTTTCTTTTTACCCCTACTGGTGGAAAGGGAATTCACGTCCAAAAATAACTTCTTTTTGTAATAGCTTTGTCCAGCAGGTAGACAGACCTATACAACCAGGGTCATTCAAAGAGGGGGACAGTGGGCATCTTTCACAACCTTTCTTTTTACCCCTACTGGTGGAAAAGGAATTGCACGTCCAAAATAACTTTCTTTTTGTAATAGCTTTGTCCAGCAGGTAGACAGACCTATACAACCAGGGTCATTCAACAGAGGGGGACAGTGGGCATCTTTCACAACCTCCCTTTCTACCCCTACTGGTGGAAAAGGGAATTGCACGTCCAATACTAACTTTCTTTTTGTAATAACTTTGTCCAGCAGGTAGATAGACCTATGCAACCAGGGTCATTCAATAGAGGAGGACAGTGGGCATCTTTCACAACCTCTCTTTCTAGCCCTACTGGTGGAAAAGGGAACTGCAAGTCCAAAAATAACTTACTTTTTGTAATAGCTTTGTCCAACAGGTAGACAGACCTATGCATCCAGGGTCATTCAATAGAGGAGGACAGTGGGCATCTTTCACAACCTCCCTTTCTACCCCTACTGGTGGAAAAGGGAATTGCACGTCCAATACTAACTTTCTTTTTGTAATAACTTTGTCCAGCAGGTAGATAGACCTATGCAACCAGGGTCATTCAATAGAGGAGGACAGTGGGAATCTTTCACAACCTCTCTTTGTAGCATTACTGGTGGAAAAGGGAACTGCAGGTCCCAAACTAACTTTTTGTAATAGCTTGTCCTACCAATGGACCGCTCCATTGGTAGATTGTGTTGGTCATTATGGGAATGAGATATTGCGTCTGTGTTTTTTAATGTGTGCCTTTTTAGTAAATCAACCGCTAAAATTTCCACTCCCATCTGCGCTTTTTTTAAATTGCGCTCTAGCGCTATTTTGTCCTGTTGAATAAATCTGGCCCTATATCTGTGTTTGTGTTCGGGAGGTTAGATGTGCACAGAAGCACCTGATCTTCCCAGCGGGACATTAGCTACCCACAGTTGCTGCACAGCACATAAACAGTATAAAGAAAGTCTCTTTATCTCTGAGAAGATGCGCAGACATATGTGAATTTACTATTTGAATTTTATCAAAGCAGCTGTAGGCCTACAAGAAGAAACACAAACACATGTTATAATGAAAAACACATGTTTAAAAACACATGAAATAAATAAAGATATAACCTTAAGAGTGATATGAAATAGAGAAAAAAAAGAAAATCAACTGCATACATATCTGTATACATACTGTACATATGTAGGTAGTTGACAAATATACTGTGCATGTATCATGTGTGACAAAACAAAAATTTTGAAAACAAACTGTTGATAAGCCATGCTCTATATCAGCCACGCTGATATGGAGCCACATCACACGACTACAAGAGTAATATTGCATTTATGCAACAGTTTGATGGCACAATTGTGTAGATAAATCAGAAACAATATCAGAGTGTCTTTTAAACCCTCAGGAACTGGGGAACTATATTCTGCCATGAATTCCAGCTTAACAGTTAAAGAAACCTCTAAAACTAACTCCAAACCATCACATCTTTTAAATTTGTGCTGTGCTGCTTCAGTGAAGTTATTAATGAGAAATAATGAGGCAAGACAGGTGTGTTAATAAAAGTGAGAGACTGATTCTCACCGAGAATGTGTTATTCCCATTGCACTGCGCCAATTGTCCATTGTTTTTTTAATGTAAACATGCAAACATTCATGGGCAGAGATGGCAAAAGTACACACATCCTTTACTTAAGTAGAAGTACAGATACTCATGTTTAAAAGTACTCAAGTAAAAGTTGAAATACTGACTAAACTTGTTTACTCAAGTAAAAGTATGAAGTATGGGCTCTAAAATGTACTTAAGTAAAAAGTAGCCAATACTACTACCTGTTTTAGAGTCATGCTCGTGTCACGGTCCCACCGTCTTGTTTATGAAATTCTAGTCGTGTGGTGGGATCGGGGCAGAGTCCTTGGGTTTTATGTGGGAAGACCATGAGATGTTTATACCTCTCATGTGTTTTTCCAGTGTCTCGTCTCTGTTCCCGCCATCTCGTTTCCTCGTTATCCTTCCCTAAGTGTTTGATTACCCACACCTGCCCTGTGTCGTTATCCCTCGTTTGTCTTCCCTTTAAATACCCTCTTGTTTCTTTGTCTTGTGCTCTTGGATTGTACTGTGTATTATGTATACCTCACAACTGAACTACCATTATGTAGAACACAAGCATAAAAAAGACTGATGGAATAAATCTATTTGCCACTACCAGGTTGAAACATTTATCATATGATGTAGATAAGTGTAAAGACAAGTATTGATAATAATTGTGACAGAATTCCCTTTGTCTCAAGTTCTCAACCATAATTTTAGCTATTCTTTGTGTTGCCTTCCGCCTTGGTCCGTGGCAGCTTCTTAGACTACTAGCCTATGTCTGCGATGCGTAATAGCCAGGAAATGACTGTTTGGTACTGTGATTGTCAAAACATTTTATAACAGAATTTCACTGCTTTCAATTTTAGATTAACTGTCCCTTTAAATTTTAAGCACAGACCATTCATGGACATATCATTATACAAAGGTTGTAGACACTTGGGAGATCTTGTCAAAAAGAGAAAACTGAGAAATAAAGAGATAATTAATTAGGCAAGTCAATTTACTTGGTAACCATTACTGTTTTTCTCGATTGGTTAAACACATTTCTTGAAATTATGCCTCGCTTTAAAATATTAAATGTTTAGCCTCTTACATTGTACGTTACACTCGTTCAACATTAAAACTGATGTCAGTGTTGCTAGATTAGGTGGATGATTTCCAGCCCAAAGGCTCACTAAAACCTACTCACTCCAACAAAAACCAGCCCAAAATTTTAACTTCCAAAATAATGTGATAGTATTTTATTGCAATGTCAATCAACGTTGATAAGGATCGTTTTTTATTTCCTTATAATTTTAATCATGACAAGATGAAAAAATATAATAAAAATCAGGAAAATAGATCAAACAGATCAAACAAGGCAAATGCATTAAGAAAATTAGAAAATAAGACTAATAGGATATGTCCAGAAACCACTTCAAATGGCAATCAGGAAATTAGCGCATTTTTGTGCAAAAGTGCCCACTATAATTAGTTCATCGAAAGCAACGCAATGAGCAGGTATTTTTCACTCGTTCATGAACTTAACGCACACACCACGATAGCAAAAAACATGCAATTCATACATACTAATGAACAACAGCAACAATAATGCGCTTACCTTAACGAGCTGCCTTAACTTCTGACAGAACTACAGTACATCTTTCGTGAAGTATATGTTTGTAGAACATGCGAATAGCTAAATAGCTAAATTACATATTTAAAATCTGGTCCTTTCGCGCTAAAAAACCCTACCATTCACGAGTCACCACATGATGCAGAATATCACGCTCGAGATCTGAGAACAGTTACTCCGTCTTCTTTGATTTGATTGGTCACCGCTTTGCTCTGTAAACAGTAACTCCCGCCTTCTTACATTTGATTGGCTAGTGGCCACCTCACACAGCGCTTCGGCTTTTAGGCAGACCTATCATTAGGTTGAAAAAGTCACGCAATGACAAGAAATAATATTGATTGTGC
>NW_026634086.1:8772-79786 GCF_024868665.1 Triplophysa rosa
TGTGCGTGTATTGCGGTGTCCTGGATTTTGTTAGTGTTCATGTTCCTGTGCTTACCCGTGTTCCTGTTCGTGTTTGTGAGTTTTGTGCCTTTTATGATTTTAGACGTTTGGTCGTGTCTTTGAGTTTGGTTTATTTGTCTTGTTTTCATTTTGCCCCCTCGTGGGAAGTCTCTTGTTTTAGTTATAATTCTTAGTTTCGTTTTTCCCCCATCGAGGGTGTTTTGTGTTGTGTTTTTTGAATAAAGTCTTGTTGTTAACCCCTTCACTGCCTGCCTGCGCTTGGGTTCTCTCTTCCACCACGCTCTGGTCGTGACAGAATCAGAGCCAGAATTGAACCCAGCAGGCATAATGGAGGTAAGGCGATCCAGGCAGGCTCATCTCCTCTGTGGTCTGCGACAGGGCTACTCCGACGTCTTGGAGTTTGCCGACCGATTCTTTGAGACCGCAGGGGAGATGGTCCATGATGAGGTGGAGCAGATGTCCATGTTCAACGGCAGTCTGAACGAACCGCTGTCACGGTCAGAAATGAGGATGCTGAGACCACTGGGCTTCACGGACATGATCAGGTACGCCATGAATCGGCCGGAGCCCAGGGTCTCAGTCCAGCCCAGTCTTTCTTCCCCACTGCCAGTGATCCCGGAGGATCGTGCCATCCAGATCGGAGTCGTGGGCATCACCTCACCGTCTGCCTCACTCCCTGCAACCTCTCCCCCACCAGTCAGCCTACGAGGTAGGCGAGGAAGGAGGGAGTCCTGGGGAACCACCTCCGAGGAGTCCCAGCCGGAGCCAGCCGTGCCGTATACCTCCTTCCATCACCCGACCACCAGCCGGGTGGTTCAGGCGAAGAAGAAGAGGCAACGGCGGGCAGCGGGATCCGTCCACCACTGGCCGTGCAGCCGGCGCTCCAGTCCGCGTGCAGCCGGCGCCCAGTCCGGTGCAGCCGCGCCCAGTCCGGTGATCAGCCGGCGATCCAGTCCGGTGCAGCCGGCGTCCAGTCCGGTGCAGCCGGCGTCCAGTCCGGTGCAGCCGGCATCCAGTCCGGTAGCACCGCGGTCCAGTCCGGTGCACCGGCGTCCATCCGGTGCAGCCGGCGTCCAGTCTTGTGTCAGTCCGTGTCCAGTCTTGTGTCTAGTCCTTGTGTCCAGTCTTGTGTCAGTCCTGCTGTCCAGTCTGTGACAGCCGGCTCCAGTCCGGTGATCCAGCCGGCGTCCAGTCCGGTGATCCAGCCGGCGTCCAGTCCGGTGATCCAGCCGGCGTCCAGTCCGGTGATCCAGCCGGCGTCCAGTGCCGGGATCCAGCCGGCGTCCAGTCCGGTGATCAGCCGGCGTCCAGCCGGCGTCCAGCCGGCGTCCAGCCGGCGTCCAGCCGGCTGTCCAGCCGGCCTTCCAGCCGGCGTCCAGCCGGCCTTCCAGCCGGTGTCAAGCCCTTTCCAGCCGGTCCCTGGGGAATTCCCAGGGTCAAAGACTGTTCCCCCCAGGACTCCTCCTAAGTTCCCTAGGACTCAGCGCCCTCGAGCGCAGCCGGGGACTGGGACTATTCCCCACCCCCATGGACTGCCCCCTATGGGCCCTTGTTTTGCCCCACCCCCCCTCCCATGTTTGTTGTTTTTGTTGTCCCACCCCAGTCCGGTAGTCTTGTTGTCCTGTCTACCCCTTGTCTTGTTCACCATGTTTGTCTGGTTTTTGTCTTTGGTCCAGTCTGTCAGGTCTTGTTAGTCACCCCTTGGTGAACACCTGAGGTGTTCATTAAGGGGGGGGCTCTGTCACGGTCCCACCGTCTTGTTTATGAATTCTAGTCGTGTGGTGGGATCGGGGCAGAGTCCTTGGGTTTTATGTGGGAAGGCCATGAGATGTTTATGTTTCCTCTCATGTGTTTTTATCAAATACAGATTAAAACTAAAGTAACGAGCCTGGTTTGAAAATGTAAGAAGTAGAAAGTACAGGTATTTGCGTAAAAATGTAAGAAGTGAAAGTAAAAAGTCGTCAGAAAAATAAATAGTGGAGTAAAGTACTGATACCAGAAAAATCTACTTAAGTACAGTAACGAAGTATTTGTACTTCGTTACTTCTCATCTCTGTTCATGGGTCATTCTACCAAATGGGTGCCATTTGCTGAATAAAAAAAATCGAACTTTTTTCTTTTTTTTCCCAACACTGAATCTAATATCAAAGTTGTTTTACTATTCAAAATGTGTATTAGTCAATCTCAGAAAACAGTTTTTTTTACATGGTTTTCAAATGCAAGATGGTTGCATTTTTGTAACCGGACTGATTTTTAGCATAAAATTAATAAATAGATGTAATAAAACTATTGCAAACATGCTAATAGCATAAGGAGGTGAGCAAATTGTAGTGATTTGCCTTTTTAAATTTGCAGTTAGTTTATGTGCACTTTGCTTAAAGTGGCCGTAACTCGTTACAAAAGTTTCTGCATATCTCATGTAAATCTTGAGTACTTACAGAATAGTACCATACCCTTCAAATATTCGTAGAGTCTTTTGTTTGATCACATTTATAAAAGACCGATACAGCTGTACAATTATTTCCGAAAACATACGACTCGTGCAGGGGGGAGGGCAGAACTAAAGCATGTGTGCACCCATTGCCAACAAAACACAGACATATGACTCAGTGTGCGGTTTATGTCCGGCATCTTTTAGCGCCGGGACCGCTCCATCTATCAGTTTCAAATGATCTCCAAATCCAGTGTTATATCCACCATTTATATAACATCCATCACTGAAATTCAGTGAACAAACAAACACACCTCAACTTCTCTCACTATCGCAAGAGTTACGAGCTGCAGGCCGGCAGCGCAGCCAACCTTGATGCTGCGCCAATCTTGATGGTAAGCGGGTATTCCTATCGCTCATCAGTTGACACGTGGGCGGGCTATATCTTTCGCCTTTCGCTGTGAGCATACTTTTCCGGGAGAATTGCCCAATAAGGGACTAAGAAAAGTTGTTACGTAACGGTTTTTCCATGTTCGATAAAAACTTTCCAAAACCTATACGAACCTTGGGGGAGTGTATCCAGCACAGAACTCCTACTTCGTAATACATCCAACTCGTTTTTTGACAAGTTGACCATGTCAAGCATGAGAAGACGGCACGTTTAACATTGTAAAGAAGTCAGAATGCATGAAACAGTTGCACATCCCCTTTAATGATCAAATGTATTTTAAAGTTAATATTTATGCTTTTTTATAGATATAATGGCCTGGGGACAGAAATGGCATCCTTTTGATCAAATGTACACTTCTTAAGTTTTGGAAGACTCATTTTTAGGAACTGTTATGTTAAACTCTTGTTTTAAGCTCAGTGTTGTGCCAGTACCCTGTAATTCTCAGAGTAATAATACTGAAATGTATAAATGTGTGAAAATATTTTTTTAGTTTTTTTGTGAATACCGTAGATGGTACAACTTTTAGTAAAATTTGTTACATTGTGTTAGTACAAAACACATGGTACTAATGCAAGTCTTACAAAAGATGAACTTCAGATATATTATCAACAAGTTATGGATTGCACCAAAAACAGTATTCTAAAAAGTTAGGTGTCTGTAATGTTCAAAGCTAGGATAAGCCCCTAAACCTGATGTCATTGACTATTATCTAAATTATAGATAAAAATGCATCACTAAAATTATTTGTGTATTCTATGTGCTTTTATGTTTCACACTAGGATAATTGTTTGTGTGACATGTGGAAATATTGTAGACATTAGCGAGGCATCTAGGTTTTGAAACAGAGTAAATGTTTCTTCGCTTCCTCTGTTTATCCTCCTCATTACTTGTTTTATGTTTCATGGGTTCACCTGCCTATTCAGTCTTAATAGATAATGGTAAAAAAAACTTGGCTTTCTTGAAGGGGGCTCCAGCTCCGAGCTTAACTGCCCCCCCCCCATGTAATAGACGTTCTTAACGATGATTGACTGGACTGCATGTTTAGGCTCCTACCGAACCTACGTTACTTTGTTACATTACCAAAAATATTTTAGATCATAATTACATCATTAAAGCATTTTGGGTAATCATAAAACATCTTAAATTATTACTGTGGTTGCTTTCATTCAATTTCATGACAAGTTTGAGCTTTGAGGAAAATAAACTTTACAAATGTGTTTGTTTTTATTGCCCGAAGATCTTGGCCTGAATTATTGCATTACTCACAAACAGTCTTAAGTCTGTCATCTTCAGAAAGATTGCTTGAATTTATTGCAGGTCTGTTGGCACTTGTAGTGTAAATCGTGCAAACATATTGTTATCGCCTACATCGTAATAAAACAGGTTAACTCCCCTTTCCTTTTCCTGTTCTTTAGTTAACAGGGCCCTTCAAAGTTTGTTATAGTTTACAGTTTTGTAGTCTATAGAGGGGTTATCCAAGTTTGTTTTTAATTTTTGGTATAATCTGATATTTTACAGTAGTAGTTTAGTTTCAGGCTGCATGCTCAAACACAGAGAAAGGCATAGCTAGTTTTTAAAGTTTTGCGAGACTTGTAAACTCCTGCTCAAGGTTGCCAATACACTGACTTGAATTAAGTTCAAGCCAGTGCTTTGGTTTTAGGAACCATCCATTAACAAAAGGAATTTGAAGCACAGTTGGAGTATTAAAATTCTTCAATCATTGACCCTCAATTCCAAAACCTTTATTCCAAACCTGTATGACTTTCTTCTGCAAAACACAAATGAAGATAATTATGTTGAAGAACGTTGTTAACCAAACAACCACTGGCTCTTATTGACTTCTATTGTATGGCCACAAAACCACTGAGACATTTCACCAAATATCTTCTTTTGTGTTCCAACTTTATTTATGTGTAAAACCCTTATCAAAGATATTAATATTAACAAGATGCGCCACTGCCATTACAAGAAATGGAATGCTTAATATGGCCGCTCTAGCGAAGGAAGTCCCGCCTTCCAGTAAAATGAGCCAATCGTCAGTCAGTAAAGACTGACGATTCTCTGGAGCGGGGTTCTCGTGAGGCGTTTGCCAGCGACTTTGAAAAAGGTGACTTCTGTAAAAGGCATTTGCCCTTATATAGTGGCCTTACATTTTTGGATGCACTGTAGCATTAGTGAAAATGGCTCTATTTTGCATTGTATTAACCCTTTAAAACCGATGGGAGCGCCCACGCTCCCGTTTGCGTGTCTCCGTTCAAGAGCCAATAGAAACGGAATCTAAATGGGTAGCAGAATAATTCTTTTTGCATACAAAATGACAGACGTTACACTTTCAGATCAAGCCTACAACACGATCCTGTTGCATTGTTTTCGCCCTCTAATGAGTCTGCACAAATTGTGTAAAAATCTATAACAAAAAACTGTAAAAATGCATCGCACGTCTTTGCGCACATGTTCTATAGATCTAAGGTTACTAGTGGTTGCGTGGTTACCTTTTCCTACGGCTCCTATGACGTAATCACGTTCTGTGCACTACAGTGTTAATTTTGACAGCAAATTTTGATTTAGTTTTAGTCATAGTCTTTTGACGAAAATGCAATTTAGTTTTAGTCACATTTTAGTCAACCCCATCATTTTAGTTTTAGTCTAGTTTTAGTCGACGAAATATGAAAAACATTTTAGTCGAATAAATATACATTATATTTAGTCTACTAAAATCTAAATGGTTTAAATCATTTACTTGGTGTAATTAAATGTTCCATACAAAGATTCAACTGTTTTGACATAATTTACTTCACCTTAGAATAAAATTAAACCAGGTCATTACCTTTATTTTTCAGAAAAGTTCAGTAACTAGATATGCATTGTTGGAACGCAGAGTATTAGACCATGAACGACATGTTCCAGTTCATTCAGTCCCATTTGACTCAATTGCCTCGTTAAGTTGGGCGTGTTCATTCAACCAATGAAACGCTCTGACAGGGCTCACACTCAAAGGCTATTGGCTCATGGCATGCTTCTTTGAAGTAAGCGCTGCACTGTCTCTGCTTGAGACAGCAATGAATGAGAATAGCTTTCAAAAAGACATATTATATAAATTGTATTACATTTCTTTAGTCATGCAAACATGTTACATACTTGGTTGGAATGTACAGTTAGACTCACTTCATCACTTCTATAATCAGTAGAGGACGGCGCTGGTTTCTTTTGGCTGACTTTGTTGCATTTCACGTTATGCAGCAGCTCGTGTTAAGTTAACATTGGCATATATAAACACTTGAGCTTGCCTTCGTAATGTGTTTCGGGGTGACTCGCCTGCAGTCGCGCTTCAAGTTTGCGGCGTTTTACCGGCGATCGTGAAGGAAAATAAGACGCTTTGTAAACCGCGTGGAGACACCTATGCTTTCCCTTCTCCCAGAGACTTCTCTCTGCCGTTTATATGAGATAAGCAGCACATGCGCGCAATCTGATGTCCGCCAGGTGGGACAAGAATATTTTCGTCTCGTTTTTATTAGTTGACGAAAATGTCAGTATATTTTTATTACAGTTTTCGTTATAATGCATTCATTTTTATTTAGTTATCGTCTCGTTTTCGTCAGTGAAAACATGTCGTTAACGAATACTTTTCGTCATAGTTTTCGTTAACGAAATTAACACTGGTGCACTATGACCCTAAGGTTTGTCGCATGTGGTGACATCACAAGCCGCGACATTGGATCTCCGTTTGCGGTATGCTGTACGTTCTACTCGTCGTTGTGTCTCTTTATCATTACAGTCCGTTGCTTGATCATTTCTTTCACACATGCACATTTACAAACGCAAGTGCAAACACACACACTTGGATGCGTAACGTTATGACTGCACGGAAAAAGAAGTATACGAGCGCGGAGGATTTGGAGCTACTACTCGCGTCCGACGAAGATGAACTTTCCGACTGCTCATCTGCTCCAGTTTCAATCAATTTCCATTCATGTGCGAGGCCTGCCAAGTGCCCCTCTGTGTAATTCTGGACAGGAACAGCCACATGTCTCATCACAGCTAGGCTGTGTATATGTAGCGGTGTCTTTCAGTATGTTTAGGTTTGTTCTGGGTTATTTATGTTTTATTTATTTATTTATCTTTTTGAACCCACAAATTCAAATGCACTCCATTTATGTGTGAAACATGTCAAGAGCCCCTCTGCGTTATTCTGGTCAGGAACTGTCACAAGTGTCATCACAGCCTTTTTGCATCTATAGTTCTGATAAAGTACAGATATTAGGATAATTTATTATTTTACATGGTCTGTTTTAGCCGTTCAATCAACATTGCTCTCAAAAGCAGTATTTTATCTGTTTTACTTCACAACGCACTGTTTACAAAAATGATTATATCTCACAAACTATTTTATGTAAACAGTCCAAATAAATTGTATGTGTTTTTGAAGTGTTTGAAGCAAGTTTTTTACATTGACAAGTATGAGGTTGATATTTGTGATAATTCTGTATTTAGTCAAATATATTGGGAAAAAAACAATTTTCCTTTTTTTGGGGGGTTTATTGCACTTTTGACCTGTTTACCTAGTTATTATGGATCAATTACATACATAGCCTTCAAATTGGGGGTGTAAGGATTGTATTGAAGTATGACATGTGAAAATACTCAAAAGCATGACAGCACAGTATATAAAAATACTAAAATGTACTCTAGCGGAATTGTTCAATGGCAGGTCATAAAGGGTTAATGAACTACAGTTTGACTTAGATAATGAGCATTTTGGTTGAGAAGTTAAATTTCCACTTTATTTAATATGGACTCCACGCTCAGTTTTAAATTGGATTTTGAATATCAGTTTTTACCAGTGTGGTCTTGGGCTTTTGGACATCACTGTTGATTTTTTTCTAAAGTTCCACAAAATTTACAGTTTGATAGATATTTTATCTGGTTCTTTAGTGAATGCAAATATATGTGTTTATTTCTAATTCAAACCTTTATTTTTTCAGAGTGCCTTGTTCTGCAGCCCATTTCCTCCCCTGATTTCCCCCCTGCTCCTTATTTGTCTTATTTTCCCACCACCAACATATTTTGTCTGTTCACTATTTCCTTTTTATGCAGGTGTCAGTGCATTGTTTACATGCCACTTTTATTTTTTGCTGGGAGGCTGTGTGGATGGAGGTGAATGTGTATGGGCTGGGAATATGACTGCTACATTACACAGCCAGAATTATCTGTACACCCCATCTGGATTTAGCTATTGTACTGTTGACAGGAGCATTAATCCGAGAGCACAGTCATGCATGCAATTGTAAATGTTGTTGACTTTCAATTATGAATTGTGACATTCTTTCTCAAATTTATGCCCTGCTAAAGGTGCTGAAGGTCCAATAACATCATGATTTCCGTGTCCATTGCCAAGCTTACTGCTAAGCATGTTCTTAGCAGATGGTTTTTAAATAAATTTACAAATAAACATATGTAACGCGGTCTCTAGGCAAGGAAGGAAGGAGGCGGGAACCGGCGAACATTTAAACAAACTTTAATCAAAAATAAACAAACAATAACACGGAAGTAAAAGGGCCGACAGCCACCTCACGGTCGACTGCCGGCCACACAAACATAAATAAAACTTAACATGTCCGGGCCCAGTCCTCTCTCGTCGGCAGTCCTGTCGCTCGTCCTCTTATGCTCCCGAGCTCCCCCGTGAGGCATGCGGGACCGGTGCGCATACAGCTGATACTCATTATCACTCACGCCTTCCTGCCCTACGGCTCTCGTCCCGCCTTCCTCGCTACAACTTAAATACAGTGGGATTTCATTTGAAATCCAGTTCCTATGTTAATGCCTATGCAATTTTTCGATTCTTAATCAGTCACAAAATTCCAAGGTATATTATCATACCTGCAAACTACTCGCTTTTTGGCGAAATTCGCCGTTTTGAATAAAAAATAGGTAATTTATGTGAATTGTATAAATCCGAAGTTTTTTTTTTCATGGGTAGGTCTTGGCGTCTACTCTGAAGCATCTGAAACGTCTTTGGTCCAGCACCTGGATTCGTTTGGCCAACCAGAATCAAGATAACAGCTAACAGCTTCGTCTTTTTTGGTCCTTGGGCCAACCAGACTCAGCATAGTCTTTTTTTTGTCCTTGGGCCAACCAGAATCAAGATAACAGCATCTTCTTTTTTTGGTCCTTGGGCCAACCAGAATTACGTGTTCTAAACGCATTCAAAAATTTTTGTGCCCGTGAAAAGCATTGCTGAAAGGGAAGAACGCAAAAGTGTCGTCTCGGATAAAGAGAAAATGGCATTGACATTTATTATTCAGTTTGCCCGTGTTGTCACGATCGGCAAGGAAAGAACCCAAATGCAGGCAGCGGTAAGGGGTAACAAAAACAAGACTTTAATAATATAACAAAAACTCCCGCGATGGGGAAAAAACAGGGAAACAGGATAATAAAATAAGAATAGGACGAAGACTGACTAACACTAAACTAAAACAACACTTGACATAGACTAAATTAGACACTTACTATAACCGACGAAACAGGAACAAGTAATAACAACTTTGGACATCAGCACAAAGTACCAAGCGAAACAAACGAGCACAGGACAATGAAACATGAGGGCATTTTAAAAGGTGACAAACAAAGGAAGATAACGAGGGGCAGGTGAAAAACATAAGACACGGCAAGGAGGCAATACGGGAAACGAGAGGGGCGGGACCAATGACAGGACACGAGAAAACACATGGAGTGTCAAAACATAAACACCCCATGGCTTTCTCACACTAAACCAAAGGCTTTGTCACGACTCTGCCACAAGACCAAGAAAACCATGACAAGATAAGGCAGAGTCGTGACAGAAGCCCCCTCTTTAATGAGCACCTCCAGGTGCTCACCAAGGGGTAGACTGACGTGACAAGACAGACTAGGTGACAGACACGATCCAAATACACATAGACAACATAACTAATGGCAAACATGACAAAATGACAGCGGGGTTGGGGTGAGGTAATAAAAATAACAAACATGGGAGGGGGGGGTGGGGCAAAACAAGGGTTCATGGCAGGTAGTCCAAAGGGGGGAAGTCCAAAAGGGTTGGGACTCGGGGAAACAGTCTTGGATCGGGGCGGCGCTTGGGAGCGCGAAGTCCCAGGGGGCTTAGTAGGGGCTGGGGCAGGCTTGGCTGCCGGCCGGACATGGCTAGGTGCCGGCGGAGTCACCGGCTGAAAGGCCGGCTGAGTCACCGGCTGAAAGGCTGGCTTCTGCACCGACTGAAAGGCCAGCTGGAAGGAAGCGACAGGGGGTGTGGCTAGCTCTGTGCAGGAGGAGTCGGACGGGGAGTCCCACGACTCCCTGCATCCCCGCCTGCCCCGGAGGCTCGATGGCGGTGGTGAGGCTGTCGAGGGGGAGGTGGATGGTGCAGAGGTTCCCAGGGTGATCGTGCCCAGGGCGCAGTGCTCCGTGACGGACACCACGCCGGAACGAGAGGAGACCAGATAGCAGCTGGGAGAGGAGCCTTTAACTAGCTCCTCTCGAAGCTGCAGCCATTCCACTAACTGCAGGAACGGCTGATAAACCATCTCCTCCCGCTCCGGAAGGGGTGGAGGGTTGTCCATCCCGGCCACCAGGTAGGTCCGATCCAGCACCTCGGGAACGGACGCCTTCCTGGCCTCGACGTCCTGGGCATAGCCCAGCAAGGGGCGCTGGCACTGGGCAGGGAATGGTCCTCCTCCAGCATGGGACTGGGAGGCGATCGCCTTCCACCACTCTGGATTGGAGGTGCAAGGCCACCGGGAAATGGTTGCACCGTCCATGGCTGCCTGCTGGGTTCGGTAATGGCTCATTTGTTCTGTCATGATCAGGAAGGAAAGAACCCAAATGCAAGCAGCAGTAAGGGGCAACAAAAACAAGACTTTAATAATATAACAAAAACTCCCACGATGGGGAAAAAACAGGGAAACAGGATAATAAAATAAGAATAGGACGAAGACTGACTCACACTAAACTAAAACAACACTTGATATAGACTAAATTAGACACTTACTATAACTGACGAAACAGGAACAACAGGAACAAGTAATAACAACAACTTTGGACATCAGCACAAAGTACCAAGCAAAACAAACGAGCACAGGACAATGAAACTTGAGGGCATTTTAAAGGGTGACAAACAAAGGAAGATAACGAGGGGCAGGTGAAAAACATAAGAAACGGCAGGGAGGCAATACAAGAAACGAGAGGGGCGGGACCAATGACAGGACACGAGAAAACACATGGAGTGTCAAAAGTGTGAAACGTGTGAGTCGTGACACGTGTGATCAAAACGACTATGTTATGAGAGACAGTTGCCATTCTCCCTTTCAAATTTCCACTTCTAGAGCTCTGCCCTTCTAAGTGAGTAAGGCACTTGTGTGCGATTGATATTCCTCCAAAATTTCAGTCGCAGAAGCTGTAGTTTACAGATGATATTTAATAATATTTAATAATATAATTTTTATCTTTTTGAGCTCTTAAAACTCGCATCAATCAGGTCCTGCACATTATCTCTCTTAAGAACTCTTTTAACATCAGTCCTGCACTTTATTTTCACAATTCTGCATGTTTTAAAACCGAAACCAAAATGTCAGACGCGCAAGCGCTTTGCCTCCGATGGACATCCTTTGTATATTAGGAATGACTTAGGAAGGTGCACCTCTCAGAAAACATAGACAAATAAAGATCATTTTAGATGTTTAATTATGACTTGGAGAATTGGGATCGCGAGATGAGGGCAATGTATTTATTTTTTATGAAAATCTCAAATTCTACCAAAATCCATATTTTTCACTTTTTCCTATAGATCAAATTTATTGTCATGTGATTAGCTGCTACTCCATAGGTGTCATGTGGTACACTTGAAAATCCCCCAACCACCACAACCAACCAAACCCATCCCCACATCCCCCCCCGCCTGTCCCCATTTTCACCTCTTCCGAGTTTGCAGGTCTGATTATTCTCTGATAATAACCTCTTAAACTAAGTGCACACTGTGATTCTGATGGTTTGTGTTTGTTACAAAACAGGTATTTAAGCATTTTGAATCAATAATTTTTGTCCTATAATTGTCTCATGTGTTAAGTAGCCATGTAATAAATGGTACATCCAGCCGGCTCACTGTACTTTATCCCGCTTATTACACGCCCACTTACCTCAAAAGTAAGTTATTGAGGTGAAATATTTATTTTGATGCAAAGAAGATCATTCCCAAATCGACAGTCACCATCTCTTGGCTTTATTCAAGGAGTCAAGTTAAATAGGTTGTTTGCAAGTGACATCACGACACTGCGAAGTGCAGATAGAGGGCAGCAAGTAATTTTCTCCATAGGAATTTACTATCTCAAACTCAAAATAACCAATTTCATGAACCAGTCTCTCTGTTTCAGGTAAGCATCAGATATAAAAGGTATGTCCCTTCATAAACAACAACATTGGGACAGCAGTCACTAGGGACAGGAAACTGTGCCACCCTTCCAGGTCATTGAGAGAAAGTGAAAGAGAGAGCAGGGAGGGGAGGGGTTTGGGACATTTCACTGTAGCTGAGAATCAGAGCTCAGTGAAATCAAGCAGCGAACGAGAGCAGAACAGAGCGGGTAGCAGGGCTCACGTTGCAGACTTAACAAAAGACCCAGAGTCACCTGAAAGAGAGATTTCAGCACCTGAGGTAAACTGTAGCTTATAAACTTGAAGTGAGAGATGTGTGTTCAGTGTGCTGGCTGCAGATGCCCAAAATCACTGGCACCAGTTCGCCTTCTCTCTTACTCTTTAAAGCTTTGGTTGTGTGTTCAGATAGTCTTGGAGCTGTTTTTGCGGGTTCCACTCATGTGTGTGCATGTGTGTGCGTGTGTGTTTTAGGATAATGTGGTGCTCTTTCTGAAGGGTTGTAAAGAACTCGGTTTGAGGACCTCACAGCTGTTTGATCCAGGAGATCTTCAAGACCCCTCCATAAGCACCAAAAAGTAAGATGAACAACGTTTTATGTGTGTGTGTATGCATACAGAACCTATGTCTACTTGTTTATTTAAACATTTGACCTCTAGGAACCTTGCCAAAAGGAAAAATGTTCATATTTATATATTTGCCAAAAGTATGATATTTGTAAATCAGACATTTTTTGCTACTGTTATGATCTGCTTACATATTTATTATGTCTTCTATGTGTTTTTAGCTCAAAAAGGTAGAAGTTTTTGATGCAATTACAAAATTACTGTTAGTGTAATAATATGACTCGTGGAACACTGAATACTTTAAACTTCATTAACCAGAAGAACAGATAAACCGGAAAGATCTGACTCTTAATTTTTAGTCTAGAACAGCTCCGGTTGAGTAACCTCTAAATTCTTTAACATTTTTGTATATATTTTTTGATGTAAGAAAGTCATACAAGTTTTGAAATATGCAACGTACACTTGTCAACAATTTCCTCATTTGTGTCCGATTCAAATTTCTACAAAAGCATTTTAGGAGAAACGTAATAGGAAAAGTTAAAGCGCAAGGCTATATAGGGCTAAACATTTTTTTTTGCGTAAACAAGGAAGTATTGTTCCTGTCCCCAAGGATATGTTGACCCCCCTATAATATTTCTGTCTCCATGATCTCGCCATCCGCCTTCAAGGGCGCAGACCTTTTGTTGTTGTTTTGCTTTGTTTATTCAGAAGTCTTAGCCACTATGTGCAGACATTAAACAGAGGTGTGTTTGTGCAGTTCATTTCATCGTATCAAATGTCCTGATCAGAGTTCATGAGTGTACAGTAGCTCTCTTCAGTGAGGAATAAACCATCAGGCATGAGAGGCCAGAGTGAAACTACAGTAAATCGAAGAGATTGCCTTTCTTGTAAGACTGGTTTGCCAAAATAAACGGATAAAAATTAGGCCCTGTGTGAATATGTGGTCAGATTTAAATGTATTTTGACTAAAGGGCATGCCGGATTATTCTGGATAATCCATCACAACTATCAACATCTCTGATAAAAGAACTATATATTTTTGTTGTTTTACATTTAAAAATAAATAAATACTTTTTTGTTTTTGATAGATGCAATTGTTGTTTTAAATTATGTTAAATTTACATGACCAGTGGAATATGTATAATATGTCTTTTCTCCCGTTTGCATGAAAGTTTTATTAGTTTGATTATTTGCTATAATACACAGCACAAACAATGATCTCAGATACATTAGGTGTGTGTTACTGGCTATAGTTTTAATATATTCACATCAAATGCAAAACACTGTCATGTGGATGTATTTTATGGTTATTCGGTGCCAGGATGAATATAGAAATAAGTTGGAAAATGCCTCTGCAACGTTGGTGTACGCTGTTTTTAATGTGTGAAGATAAGGAGCAGAAACTGCTGACAGCGAGTTGTGTTGACGGTAAAACTTCAGACTATCGTGTTTATTATGAATTTACGCTTAAGATGCATGACAGAAGCACATGCACACTTTGGTCAGAGCAGCATAAATGCGATTAAGTCGTTTACATTCTTATTGCGATTAAAAGCTGGAGTATACCACGTATGTTACTTTGATTGTGCTTACTGCAATTTTGAGCTTAGTCCCATTATTTAGATCAAATTATTGTGTTTACATGATGTAAAGTGTAATTGCAATATTTCCAAAATCCTAATATAATCACATTTTGAGGGTGCATGTAAACATAGTCATTGTTGTCACATGTAAGGAGCAACGAGTTCTTGCCAGAAATTGTTGCAATTTTTTTTTATTTTGCTGCAGGCCTCTTGGCAGTCGCCCTTACCAGTTTTAGAGGGATGTCCTGGTCTCCGTATGATCAGCTCATATGATCAGCTCTGTGCTGTCATTTCTTTGAAGTGTAGAATGATCTCATGAAATTAGATTTTTTTCAGTGCACGTGCAAGACTGTCAGTTTTGAACAGTTTTGAAATGCTAATTTTAAATTTAAACCCATCTTGATGCAGCGTAGATAATCTTGACGGTAAGCGGGTCTCTCTCGTTAGTTGGCTCGTGGGCGGGCTCTTTCTTTCCCCGCCATGCTTTTCCGGGAGAATGGCCAATAAAAGGAATAGGATTCCTGCAACGACACAGGGATCCAGAATTACAAAAAAAATTTAAGAAACAAGTTGGAGTGCTGGGGGGAGTGTATCAATTACAGAAATACTACGTCATACGTCCAACTCGTTTTTTAACAAGTTGACCATGTTAAGCATGAGAAGCCAGCATGTTTAACAGTGTAAAGAAGTCAGAATTCATGACATAGCATGATACCCGATCTTTAAGGATAACATATTTTTAATAATAAACTTTCATTCTGATTTTAGTGGATCTTTAACTAATGAATAGTTCTGCCATGAAACTCTAGACGGTGCAGTCTTAAACCTATCCGACATAATAACTACACGGTGAAGTGATTGGTTCCTTCCATATCAGCAGCCAATGAGCTTGCTGCTCTACGTTTAAATCTCGGCTAGTGATTGTTGCAGCAGTGAAGCGCGTTTCAGAACCCTCCTCCTTCCCCATCTCCACTTGTATAGATCTGCTACAAGGACCACGTAAGCTGTGGTTTATTCATATGTTATATGTGCAGCAGCAGCATTCTTTATATGCACACAGCAGCATGTTGTGGATATATTGGCAGTAGCAAGTCTCCTTACTTGCTCCGCCACAGCAGCAGCGTAGCAGATCTATTCCACCAAGACCAAATAGATTATATGTCATGCACACTCCGAGAGTTTGAAAACTTGAAAACTAAAGAAACTTTATTTAGAGTAATGTAATTGGTGTAATCTGTGATATTATTGCAAATTCTGTTTTGACTTGTTGATAATATATCTAACATCTCTAGCTCATCTTTTATAAGACTGTAATACCATATGTTTTGTACTCTATAATATAACGTAGTAGTATAAAATGCCTTCTACAGTATATGCATGTGTACATATGTAGATACATATGAGTATGCGTATGTATTTGATGTCTTTACTTTCTCTATTTGATATTACTTTTAAGGTCATGTCTTTATTTATTCTATGTGTATTTAATGTGTTTTTCTTTTAACATTCTTTTAATATTTTATGTTTTTTGTGTGTGTGGTTTTACTGCTACAGCTATTTGATACAATTTTAATTGCAAAAAGCACTATAAAAATAAAGTTGACTTGACTTAACTTGAAATGCAGAGCACAAATTCTGAATATGGGATACCATACTTGGCTGCACATTACTTTCTTTAATGCCTGTGTCTCTGTACTGTCTGCCTCACACCTGTACTGGCCTGTCTCTTGTCTCTCTTGTATATTGTCTCTCTCTCATATCTTTATGTCATCAGTCTTTCCACTGAAACACAGACTAATCTATAAAGTGAGCTCAGGAATATGGTATGCAGATATTCTGTTTGTTGATGGAAACAGTGAACACTTAATGACAGGTGAAGAGAACGAGAGGTTGAGCGACAGAAGCTGTTTCCAGATCAGAATGATCTAATATGTATTAGAAATGCTTAGAAGGCAAGGCAAGGCAAGGCAAGTTTATTTATATAGCACATTTCATACACAAGGGCAATTCAAAGTGCTTTACATAAAATGATTGACAGAGAGAAATAAGACGTATCTTTAAAATGCAAATGATTTAAGATCACAAATACTTTAGATTTTAAGAGACAATAAAACAGCAATAAAATTGATTAAAAATGTGAGTGTATATATAAAAAGAATAAGAGCAAAAGAAAAAGAAAAAGAAATTAGAGATAGAAGTGCAGTTGATGTAAACCAGTACAGTGCTCAGGTTGTAAACACAAATCACCCTGTCATTGTTTAGAAGGAAAATAGAAAAAATCTATCTCTTTCACAATCTATCTCTTTTTTTCTTGTCAGAGTGCGCCAGAACGCATAAATTGAGTGTAAAAATCACAACAATTTTCTCTTGGGGCACGATGCCCCCAGACCCCCAACAGGAGCTTAAATTGTATGTGTGTTACCTTTTTCACCTCTTCCGAGTTTGCAGGTCTGGCTAGACCCAATGCATCACTCTGCCTATATACACTGTAGACAATTGTTTTTAAAAGTATACTATAGCACGGCTGCACTTATTTTCTCTCTTTTTCTCCTGCAGAGGCCAAGACAGCAAGGGGAAGTTAAAAAGTGTAAGTAAAATCTATCTGTTCAAGTCTCTTCTACAAAAAATGGAGACCGAAAAGCCAGTCTGCATACCATAGTGACATTGTTATAATAATAGTAATAATGATGTAAATTAAAAAAAAATATATATATTTTAATGCATTTGGTTTGCCTTGTAGTTCTGGCATATACTATATACAGTATATTTGACATTGTATAGCTGATACATAAATATGACTTTTTTCTAGTAACGTTGCTCCACTACTATAAGTAATATTCTGTTTAATCTTTTTTATATCAATATATATTTTTACTTTTATATCATACATACCATCTTAATATCACTGTATGGCATCATATTTAAAGCTTCTTGAAAGCTGATCTACAGATTTCTTTGAAGGATCCTTTGTGCTGTCAGATGTAGAAATCAACTCATCACAGAGATATTTTAGATCTGTTTGGTAATGTCTGAATTAATCTTTTGATGAATGGACTGCGTTCCTTCAGATTCTGATCACTATCTATTGGCTGGGCCGAGCAGCCAATAACATCGCAACATATAACGGGCCCACCCTGGACCTGCATGAGTTTGAAGGGCTGCTGTCACAAATGAAAAAGGTGAAGACATCAAAACCTCATGCATTACTAATGCCTCGTTTCGACTGAGTGGTACAGTTCAGTACGGTTCACTACGGTACGCAATTTTTTCAGTTTCCACTGTGAATGGTACCAAAATAGCGAACCGTACCGTACCACTTTTTTGGGACCCTTTCGTAAGGGTACTTAGCACAGTAGTACCAATAGTACAGGAACCTAATGGGTGGAGCTAGTCTCACTGCAGAATGCTGATTGGTTTACAGAGAATCATCACTTGCGCGTGCTACAAGGGGAACCAAAGAGTATAGATACCAAGAGGCGAAACTCAATAGAACGTTCCATTGCGACACCTGCGTTTCCGCCATTTTTGGGTGAAAGCGACTCTACTTTCTGCTGTGGCGATGGCAATATCAGCTGCTTTGTTTAAAAAATAAAACATTAAAGCTGAAATTCAACCTGAATGATGATAATACATGACGACAAAAGCCTTGGCTCGCTAGAAACCTTGTCAGATATCAAGCATTTTCACCCCAAAATGGCAGCCGCGCTGTTTTCTCTCAAAGTTGCGCCTCTTGGTATCTATACTCTTTGGGGGAACGACAACACAGGAAGCGTCATTGTCATTACAGATTGCTTTGTTGCGTGAGAATGACGTCAATCGCTACTTTCCGGCGTACACCAAGCCTACCTGTTGTCAGTGGAAACGCAAGCCTGATAATGGTTACCCGTAACGAAGCGTACCATACTGTACTGTACCGAACCGTACTGCTCAGTGGAAACGAGGCATAACTTTCTAACTTCATCAACACAACAGATCATATACATGTTTTAAAAATGGCTTCAGTGCTATGTACTCACTAATTATGGTTGTTTGTGAAAGGTATTAACATTAATAGTCTTTTTGCATATCCTGTGTTTTCACAAATCCATTTATTACACGGCTCGTTGTAATGCTTGATTCTGATTGGCCAGTCGAGACATTTGCAGGTTCTTTATTCCCAGATAACAACCGCTCAAAACTAATAACACATGGTAACCCAGATGCAGCAAATCATTTTGACAGATTTCTATTACAAATGAAATATAAATATGTCTTTTAATATCATATATGACATTATATTTACAAATGTTTAAACCAAATTGCCTGTTCGTGACATTTGAACATCGTTTCTTACCTTACAACCAAAAGTAAATGGCTTTTCCTCGCGGAAGGTCTGCATTCGGTAAAATTAGCTAATAAAATATTTCAAATTCACATTTCATGTCCAGTTTTTATCTCATGTGGCAAGTAGCTGTGTAATAAACAGGATAATGTACAAGCAACCGGCTGTTATCGCGAAATAAGCCCCTTCATTGTGATACAAGACCCTCCGTGCTGATCACACTGTCGGGGCTTATTTCTGCAATAACAACCGGCTGCCTGTACATCAGGGGCGGAGCTACAGGTGGGCTTGGGCGGGCCTACCCAGTCAGAGCCAAGAAAATTATTTTTTATATTATTAAATATTACTTTTTAACCTTATTTCTAAATTTGAATTGTATAAATTAAATGAAAACATTTTAATTGTTTGTTTATTAATAATAATATCCAAATATTATTAAGAATGTGCTCACGTGACGTCAGTTACGTTACGGCAGTTACGCTGCGTGCCAATATCGCTGCCTGTAGATTCTCTTTCAATGATCCTGTAAACATGGCTAAACAAACAGCTATCCATGTGGCAATTTTTCAAAAAAACACTTCTAGATAAAGAAACTGAAGAAACACACACTGACACTGAGGCACCTGGGCCAGTTGCATAAACTGCTTAGACTAGTCTTAGAAGTTAGTCATCTAATTTTTTTCATCAAGATTGGTCATAACTTCTTTAAATCAGTTACATAAAAAGGTAGATTAGGCTAATTAAAATATGAAAAGTAAGACCGATTAGTCCTAACTTATTGCTAGTCAGTGAGACTAGTTGTTAAGACGCAGTCTTAACTTAGCGGCTAAGTTTATGCAACTGGGCCCTGGAAATGAAGGTGAAATACACACATCAACATCCAATGAGTTGAGTGCTAATGGCAGCATTTGTGCTTCAGCCTTCACTGATATTCTGCTAAATGTAAATGTATTCTCACTCAGCCGGCTTCCGAATTAGTAAATCAAATTTGTCCACCTCCAGATCAGTCCGCGATAGAAGAACAGAAAATATCCGATTACCGTAAATGATGGAAAGCCACGCTCCTTCAGTTCTTATTGGTATGAACAGTTTAAATGGATTGACTATAGCAATACAAAAGATACCATATTTTGTAAAGCATGAAGACATTTTCCTGAGGTACACACCGAGTTTACTTTCACAAGAGACGGGTATAAAAATTGGAAACTCCTCCGACAGGCCTGTAACAAACACGAGTCTAGTAAACCGCACGCAGTTGCGCTGACTTTTGACGCATACAGGGAAAGCCATGCACCGCAAAGCCGTGGGACCTTGTTAAATCAACTGCACGTGATGCCGTTTCATTTGCAGAGCGAAGTTTAGTGAATTGCATTTGACGCCACAATGGGACAGAACACTGGTCCATTAATTTTTCTTAAAAATTACTCTGGTTGAAAGGGAGATGCAAATTATTCCAGCCCACCCACAATTTTACAGGCCCACCTATCATCTACTTTCTGTATCCGTCTCTGCTGTACATTATTCCTTACTTAACTGACGTGAATGATACAGTACCTCAAATCATGTGATCAAAGTTTGCCTGATGGACAAGAAGTCAGACAAAATGTCCCAGAGGCTTACGTTATAGAAAGGATCCAAGAACCATGCCAGTGTAATGGAACTGGGGTTAAGCTATTTTGACTACTGAGTAACCAACCACCCAGAACACCCTAGCAACAGCACAGTAATGGCCTGGCAACCATCCACAATGTGGTGGCAAGCTTTGCATGTGCAGGAACCTCTTCCATGACCTCCTCAAAAATGTTTATCATTCATCCAATAATTGTAAAATGCATTGATTTATTTTTTTACTCTTAAAACGTTGGCCTCAGCACAGGGATTCATCCCACAGTAGATTTACAGTGCATTGTTGGCTTGGAGAATCACACTCCTCATCTGTCCATCATTGCTGATGTCATTATTGGAGGAGAGTAATATTGTCTCTTCGGGACCACTGTAACCATCCAATACTGATCTACAGGGAATACAGATTACAACACATACTCCAAGGGCCAATTAAAGATATCAATGTTTTTCTGTAACGTCTCAACTTATGTCACATTGTTCTAGTGAGTTGGGTGTTTTCTTTTATAGTAAACCACTGGATGGAGGATGATGTCACTGTGCAGCAATGTATTTTTCCATCATGTCGCGTGTCCTTTGCAAGAAAAGTGTTTCCCCATCTGGTCAGATGGTCACAAACTGATGGATCTCTCCACTGTTGCAGGACTGATCTCAGTTCACTTGGTCCAAAGTTTTTTTTTCTGTGATACAACAGTTTTCTGAGAAAGATTAGACTTTTGATTAGATAGTCTTTGTTATTTCTTTAATCAGACTGCACTTCATTTTCCATTTCCTGATGTTTACAGCTCCTTTCTTCACTTCCTCATCCATTTTCTCTGCCACACCATCATTCCGGAGAACACTTTCTTCTCTTTATGGTTTGGTTTAGTGTATAAAATAGTGAATATGTCTTTGAAAGCTGTAAAATGTCACTAAACAATTGGGGAGGGAATTCAGTGAACAAAAGCGTCTAGGTTATGCCTGTAACCTCAGTTCCCTGATGGCGGGAATGAGACGTTGTGTTGAGAGACAGACTGGGGTTTGATCTTGAGAACCTATCATCTCCGAGAGGAATTTAAAACGCCAATGGACTTTGGCGAATGGCACACGCACGCCAGTCCCCGCCCCGTGCATACGGGTATAAAAGGGAGGTGGCGGTGGCCATTCACTCACCCTTTGGGCTGAGGAACCTGAGAGACATCTCCCGGTCGCTGCAGTGGGTCGGCGAAGCGTTGTGGCATGAAGACACAACGTCTCGTTCCCTCCATCAGGGAACAGAGGTTACAGTCGTAACTGAGACGTTCCCCTTCAGTCGGTCTCTCGACGTTGTGTTGGGACGACCCTGCAGGGGAGTCACTACGTATGGGGCAACAGTCCGAGTATAGGGGTCCACCTGAGCAGAGGTGACTCTACCAGTACTAGACTTGGTTACAACAGTCCGCTCCGCCCGGTCTGTTACCATAATTGCCAATGCTTAGTGATGGATGAAATGCCTGTACTTCGTCCTAAGGGGAAAGTAGGGAGGCTAGAATAGCGTGCTAGACTCGCCCGGGGAGGGGGAGAAGGAGCTTTCGCAAGCGTACGCCCAACCCAGTTGCCGGCCTCACACGCCGGTGGTGTGTAAGACACAGGCTGACACTGGTTCCACGCAGAGGTTGTAAAATCTTGTGAAGGTACTTGTGAACCCGCACCACTACATATGTCTGCCAGAGAGGCGCCCTGCGCCCCGGAGGATGCCACACCCCAGGTGGAGTGTGCTCTCACTGCAAGTGGGCACGGGCAATCTTAGGACCGGTATGCCAAAGTAATGGCATCAACGATCCAGTGCGCCAATCTCTGTTTGGAGGCAGCCCCTCCTGGTGCTGTCCCCAGAACAGACAAAGAGCTGCTCAGAGCTTCTAAGGCTCAGTGCGCGCACTGGACACAACACGTTGGAGGTTGGGTCTTCCTCCCCAGAGGGGAGTGCCTGCAGGTTCACCACCTGGTCCTTGGGCAAGTAACCAGGCCGGGGTCTCAGGACAACGTGAGAACTACCGGACCCGAATTTTAGGCACCCATGAGACACGGAGCATGCCTGGAGGCACCCCACCCTCTTGATGGAAACGAGCGCCAGCAAGAGAGCCGTCTTCATCCAGATGAGGAAGACTGGCAGCTCTGAGGGGCTCGAAAGGTCCGTACAGGTCATGTATGACCACACTAAGGTCACAAGAGGGTCGGAGCGCGGTCGAGATAGATTCACCCTTTCCGCGCCCCTGAGTAACCTAGTGACCAGGTCATGTGGGCCGAGGGACTTACTCTCCACAAGATCGTGATGAGCAGCAATAGCGGCTACATACATTTTCAGCGTGTATGGGGAGAGGTTGCTCTCGAGTCTCTCTTTAAGAAGGCCAACGCTGACCTGATCGGGCAACTCCGTGGGTTCCCCCCATGGGAAGAACACCAGGACGAGAAGAGACGCCACTTATAAGTGTACAAACGCCTAGTGATGGGGCTCTAGCCTGCAGGACGGTCTCGTGGACAGCCAGCGGCAAGCCACTAAAGGTCTCCTCGTCCCGTTAGGGGCCAGACATGGAGATTCCAGAGGCCTGGCTTGGGGTGCCACACCGCCCTCCCCTGCGACAGAAGGTCCTTCATAAGGGGAATCGGCCAAGGGGTAACTGAGGAACGGGTTCAAACACATTTTTGCCAGAAGGGCGTCCAAACCAAGGTGTGGAGAATGCCCCGAACCTGGGCGGGTGCCTGGCGAACTGGTTCGCATAACCGAGACGGATCGTCCTCTCTAGCCAGCATGACGGGCTGGTGAGCTCAAAGCGCCCAAGAATCATGACAGTGGAACCAGAGGGGCGATCTGCTTCACTGTGCCGTGGGAGGCTGGTTCGGTGGCTGACAGAGCAGTCACATCGCACAGGGCAGAACCCCAGGGAGGTTGACTGCTCTGCTAACTTACCTGCTTGGTGTTACTGCTGGCCAATGCAACGTCAAGTGGAGATTGCGGAAGGCAGCGAGAAGTTATGTCACCCGGCGCACCGTCGTATTGAGAGTGCTGCGGGGAAGCCCAGAGAGAGAGAAGCTCTTTTGAGAGAGAGTGGGCGCCCGGTCCTAAAAAGGGCCCGGCTTGGGTGGGGGACGTGGCAGGCGGCATCCCGCTTTGACGCGCCGGCGATGACCTGGCCGGGGGATCACCCGCTGTACTCTCAATCCCCCTGGCTCATCCCGTCAGGGCCGCTCCGTCTTTAGGATGGTTCCCAACGGTGTAGAAACTCACTCCCGCAGAGCTCTGCATCTCTGGTGGGCCGTTGCATGGAGGACCCCAATACCAGAGGGGCCACCACGGGGGGGGGGGTGCTGCTGGGGGGCAGGCTATGCTCAGGACCTCAACGACCGATGCAGACGGCGGAGCAGTCTGCTTCTTCACCACAGAGAACCTCCACAGTGTCACCACACAGCCCTGCTTGCGAGATGGGCGCATCTAGAAGGCGGGCCTTCTGAGCGTCACTACTCAAGATTGAGCCACAGATGTCTCCCTTGGACCACTATCATGGACATTGTCCGATCCCAAGCACCCGCCATGACCTCTGTCACACGAGGCGCGAGGCCAGTGGCGGTGCGCAGCCGGGTCAGCCTTCCCATCAACCAGATCCGGGGAGGGTGGGGCCACTACAACCCGCAGCCGCCCGGGCAAGCACGGCCGTCATCTCTGCATCGCCTCATCTTGGGCTCGACCGCCCGGAGGCGGGAGCTCCAAGGGGTCTCCACATCCGATGCCAGGAGGTAGCTGTCTGATGTTATGACAGAAAGTTTGTCCCCATCCCTTTGTCGAGTCTGCCTGCTATGGGACGGTACACCGCCACCCATTGGGGACGAACTGGTGAACGTGCCGGGGCACGGATGATCCGCGAGGCGAAACTGGCGGAGTGACATCCATGGGAATCCCCAATCACCCCCGCCGCTCACCGAAGCGGCAGTCGAACTCGCTCAGGAAGCAGACGGAGTTTGCGGCTACATTCCGGAGAACATAGCCAACCATGACCGCAACACCTTAATCAACGAGCCCTGCCACTTCATGCTGGAGCCCCAACATGCAATACAGGTGTCGTGCCCGTTGGACTCGGGGATGAGTCTGTCATACCCAAGAACACAGCGCAGACTGTGAGAAGAAATTTGCTCTTTTAGAAATATCTGCGGCTCGCTCAGGGGAAGTCCACTACCAAGATGGAGAAATCCGCTGCTTCGCGTCGTAAATCCAGCAGTCTGAAAGAAATCTCGAAGAGATGGAGCACTTGACATGTACGTCATGCAGTGTAATGACCGCTTGCCCTTCTTTTGTTTTATTGGAAGGCGTCACTAGAGGGCGCAAGGGAACTTAAGGGTAGAGTTGCAGCACAAGAGAAGAAGAGTCTCACGTGCGTTGCATAAACTAACTTCAGAGCAGCATTTAAAAGTTTATTTTTTTATAAGAAACCCATAATGGTGCTTAGTTTCCCTTTTCTTGGCAATAACGGGACGAGGTATGTTATATTCATATTGCATTTCATGCTATTGTGTTTATTTCTCATTTTTAGGATGAATTAATTCTGTTTGAGTAAACCACGCTGTGTAATGCTGTGAAGTTCACATTGCATACGTACTGCTTGAGTTTAATTTTATGTTTCTTTTTTGTATAGTTTTACGGTGATAAACGATGCAGTAAGGATAAAGTGCAGTGTGGTGCATTGAAGTGTTGTGATGTATGGAAAGAGTAAAACAATCATGACATTCCTTGAGTTGATTGCATCAAGGCTGAATAAAACTGCAAACACCCATCAAAACTCTCTGCCTCATGTTTCGAATGCCAAAGGGGCCGCTACATGCAGGTTCCGAAGAACAAAGGATGAGTGAATGGCCGCCGCCGCCTCCCTTTTATACCCGTATGCATGGGGCGGAGACTGGCGTGCGTGTGCCATTCACCAAAGCCCATTGGCGTTTTAAATTCCTCTCGGAGATGATAGGTTCTCAAGATCAAACCCCAGTCTGTCTCTCAACGTTGTGTTGACTGAAGGGGAACGACAAGTCAGCACATGGATGTGAATCAGAACGGTTTGTTTCCTTTAACAAGTCCATTAGGTTACATGAACTTTGAATATTTTGTGTGTGGGTTTGTTAGGAGGCAGAGGATCGAGACAGCCCAAAGCGCAGCATCAGGGACAGTGGTTACATTGACTGCTGGGATTCTGAACAGAGTGAATCTCTCTCTCCTCCGAGACACGAGCGAGACGACTCATTTGACAGCCTGGACTCCATCGGCTCACATTCCTGCCAAACCCCCTCACCCGATGGCCTGCTCGCCTGTGGCTACAGCGATGGTGAGTCCTATGCACAACACCATGACCTCATCTAGGGCAGGGGCGGACTGACCAGTAGGGCATTCTGTCAAAGTCCAGAACGGCCGTCCCACCAACAGCCTATGGCCGCAACCAGGGGCGGCCCGGCCATCTGGAGTGTCAGAATTAGCGGTGGTCCGCTAATGTATGGGGCCGTAATGGACGCTTAGGCCGTACAGACGTACGTTATTAATGCGAATACACGCAACGCAAAGGCATTAGCGAGACGGACACGTATACATGTAACGCAATGACACATCACTACCCCTCAAAGTGGGTGGGGATTATAAATTTATCGTCATAGTTGCGCCGCCTCTACTGCTGTAACATCATTGTGAACGCAACATAAACACACGCACAACACAGGAGATATATGGAGCATATCGATGGCAGATGGCAGCCAAACAAAATACTCCTAAAAATACCAGTGAGTTTGGGAAATCTTACAGCCAAGAGCAGACAACGATCGTTTGGTTTGCTCGACAGCGCACAAGGATAAGCTAATGTAACATTTAGCATTGTGTTAAGGGTCTCAATCTCCATATTACTCTCACGAAGCATATAATGTAATGCCAATATAACGTATTAAAATGCGTATTCATGTGTTGCAAATCCAATGACGCTTGTAATGATTCTCTCTGCCCACTCAGTGATCTGTGTGTAAACACGTCACCTTTTGGTATCGGTACAGTACGCTTGGAACCTCAACCGAGGTGGTACTAAAAAAATAATCAGGTACTAGGTACTGTACCCAGTGGAAAACCCCCCAAAAGTGAGCTGTACTGCGCCGTACCATGCAGTACTATGCAGTGGAAAAGCACCATTCGTGACTTGAATCTGATACGGACTTCAACCGGTAGCCAGTGGAGAGAGATGAAAAGGGGTGTCACATGAGCCCTTTTGGGCTCTTGGAAGACGAGAGTGCTGCTGCATTCTGAACTTTGCTACACTTCCTTTCACATATAGAATTAAGTCTTATTCTAGAAAAATAGATTGAGAACAAGAGATTTTGAATTTGAAGGTTAAATTATTTTATTTATGAAATGCAGCTACACATGTTGTATTGCTTTAGCAGATTGTAAAGGGGAACTCCACCGAAAAAAAATCTGCCATAAATTACCCTCAAGTCATTCAACAAGCCTAGGTCATCCGTTCCTCTTCGCAATGAAAATAAAGATAGTTTTTATGAGGTTCGGGAGCTTTCTGACTCCTGCTTATAAACAGCAATACAACTGACTGTTAAGGTCAGTTATAATAGATGTTGCTATTTAAGCTAATGTGGTTAAGAATAGCTGTTTGATCATACTTCAGTGTGCTTGAATAAAGTTGGCACAAATTGAACTTTCATTACTTTCTGTTTCAATCCATATCGGTTTTGCCTTTTGTTCATCAAGGCTTACAGACAAAAACAACAAAAGGATTGTGATGATTTACTCTGGAGTTTTACTGTTCTGTTTTATGTAACCACCATATTCTCATGTATAATACTTTTTAAAATCTTAATTTTTTATGACAAAAGATGTTCATTTTCTGAATGAAATGTTTTGCTTACCAGCTTTTAACCCACAACACCACAGTGCAGTTATGACAGTGGAATTAAATTACTGTCTAATTGCAGACCACGGGAGCGACTCTGAGTGCGACACCCCCCAGAGGAAGATGCCAGATGTGGACAAGGACGACATGCTGGTGCGTCGAACCTCATGCAGCGAGCAAAGGACGGCCGTCCCTTTCAACCAGTACCTTCCTAACAGGAGTAATCAGACTTCATACCTGCCCACAGCGGTACAACACCCACGTGTCGGCAGAGAGGAGAACCGAAAGAGCTGGAGTAACGCCACCTCACCTGTAGGAGGAGAGAGACCTTTCAGGTAAATTCTGTTACATCGATGAGAGAAAGTCATATATTGCTTAAGGGGTATTAAATTGATTTTATTTGAAGTAGATCAGCATATTACAAATGGTGATTTGCTAATAAATCTACGATTTTACTCCAATATTTCTGAGACCTGTCCAGCTAAAATCTTTATTGGAGAATTCATTCATTTTGTATCAGTAGGTCAAGGATCAGGTTTATATTTTTTAGGTATTTTTAACAATTTCATTGTTGCAAAGCAGCTTTACACACATAATTAAAAAAAAAATAATAGTAATAGATGAATAAATAAAATAAAATACAGACAGCACATGGTATTAAAATACCTGGTATTAAAGATTTTTTAAATAAATACTATGTTGGATTGTTAGAAACTGCAAGTTGATCAAATGAAGTATATTATTTTAAATATTATCTCTAAACGAAACTTTAAATTACAACATGCCAGATCAAATTGCAATAATACCATAACATGCAAATAGAATGTATAAGTTAAAGGCACAATCTGCACAAACTTAAAATGTGAATATGAATGTAATAAAGTAACAGTAACTGCATTTATTTTGGTTATAATTGATCGTTTTATTTGGATTATTATTGTTTATTATGAATATTATAAATCATATTTATAATTTTGCTATTTGTTATATATACTGTACTTTGTGCAGCCGTTCACCTTTCAGTATGTATCAGAAGGTAGAGCTGACCGCATCATCTTGTAATTAATTGCAGTTTATGTATATACTCATGTTCACAGTCAAAATGGTCAAAATTCAATAACTCGTGTTTATTTTAAGCACATAAATACAGTACAGTATAAACAGTAAAATTAATTGTAAATGTATACAACCTTATTGTGCTCCGGTTTCCTCCCACTGCCCAAAAACATGTAGGTTAGGTTAAGTGATCAACTTGTGTATAAGACAGACTTGTGTATAGACTGTTTAGTTCTCTCCATGAATATAGCCTTAAATGCTGGAATGGTGTTAAGAATGAAACATTGAATAAATAAATATACAACCTTATTGTAAAGTGTTGCCAACACGTGTATATGTGTGATGTCATATGATTTTTTTTATAGCGTTCGACATACAGTTTTACAGGCGTTATACATATATATCGCAGCCACTGTATATTTTCACCTGATGAAAAATGCATGATGTAATAATTGTGTCTTTTTGTGTCCCATTTCTGTTGTGATGTAACATTGACATTTCAAACCTTTTATGTCCCTTTCCTGTCATTTTCCTCCCATCATGTTTCTGTTTGTGATTTGACACGGTTGTGCCGTTTACTCATGTATCTTGTTTTGTGGGTGTGTAACTGTTTAGTGAGGATGATCTCTTTTCTTCACAATTGTCCTCTATGATAGCAGGAACTGATGTTCAGGACGTAGGCCTGGACCCAGTAGATACTCAGTCTGAAAGTCAGCACTCCAGTGTGTCTCCTCCAAATGACCTACCCCCTAAAGACCCCGATTCTAATAATTCACAATTCAGTGACCCTCAGATTAGACTCCCCCCTCCTCCCTATGACCACTTTCATCCTTCTGTACAACCCCAACCAATAGAACAGAGGCCCTCAGACAGTCTGAAGAAAGAGGAGGAGGAAACAGAGAGAGATGGATGGGTCACTGAAAACATTGCAGCTTTCCTTCACTGCAATTTACAGATGTTGCATAATCAGACTGCAGAAAATGATGCCAGGTGCATAGACTTCCCTCCACCACACCAACATAAAAACAATACACATAACCCAACTTTCATACTGTGTCATAATGTTCTTAGTGTTTTTGTCTTGTTTCCCATTTAATAATATTCTTAAATCAAGATTTTTACATTTATTTGACAAGCAAAAACGTCTTGTTGAAATGACAAAATTAGTTGAAAACCTCACTGGCAGATATTTTTCTAGACATTAACTAAAATGTTGATGTATATTCTCCTCTTCCACTTATATACGAACCTAAAGATCTTTGGGAGAAGTATAATTGTTTTTCAAATCGTTGTTGATCCAGTGAAAATCCTTCAACTTACACAATTTACAGTTGCGTGAGTATTAAAGAGCAGATGTTGGCTTGTTTGACTTTGATGTCCATTACAGAAGCAAATCCACTGTGTGACCAGCAATGCTAAGGAAGTTTGGGTATCTGTTTGGAGAAGTTTGGGTATCTGTCCCACAATGGGTGTCTGATGTTTATAATGTTTTGGAGTGATGTAGGTCAGTCTGAATGATTTTCAGTAAAACTTTGAGGATAGTCTTTTGGTCTGATAGCTCAGATTAGCACGGTTGGCTGAAACTCCTTACTGTGTTTGCATCATAAAGCGCTTTAGCAGTCGAACTTGCAAACAGAGGTATGAGAAATGAGGTCATGCTTTGAGGGTTAAAATACAGTTTGTGTTGCAGAATTAGCTTGCTTCATGAGAAATTAAGAGAAACAAATTGGATTCATCCATGCATTGTCATATTTTTTCACAAATTATTCTGGATCAAGAAAAATGCATACTCAGAATATACAGAATGTACAGAAAATGTGAGCACTGTAAAACAATATAAAATCATCATCAGTAGCATTTACCTCATACTGTAGCCTACATACACTGGACAAAACTAGCATTATGTGTCATCAACTTTACATATAAAGGAAATTAATGTTTTTATATAAAAAACTCATTTGGTGGCCATAACGTATCACGTGTCATGTGCCTCTTACCCTGCATTCCATACCGAAGTGATCATCCCTATGCCTTGATGTGTAAACTCTAGAGGGAAAAACACAATTTTATCTCTTAATTTTGTATCTCTTAAGCCACGCGTATACTTGACTTTCCGCGTCCGTGTCCATCTCAAACGCATTCGCAAACGCATTCGCACAGCTTCTTGAGCATACTCAATCGTGGATAAACGAGTTCGACGCAGACACAGTACGTCACCGAGTGGACTCGGCTGATTCAACATTTTGTTGTGCATGCACTGTTGTACACGTCCGAACTATACATCTGCCTTTAATCTGTCCATTTAAAACTTAATTGGAAAAGGAGTAATAATAACAACGTCATCTTTTTATTTGGAGGGTTGTTTTGTATGGTGTCCCCTTCCCGAAGGGCCCTTCGGAGGGCAATAAATCCCATTTGGAACTCAACGCCAGTGTGTCCTCCATTTTGTATCTCGTCTGCCATTTTGCATCATGTCATTTCCTGTTGCAGTCTGTTTAGTTCTTATCTTGATTCCCTGTTCCCTGTTGATTGTCTCACCAGGGCTGTCTTGTTAACACTTTTACCCCTCTGTATGCATAGCCCTTGTGTTTCCCTTGTTACTGGTTTGGTTTGGTTTTGTGTTTGTTTTGATGCGTGTTGGTGTGGCTGGTTCCTTGTTGTTTTGGACCCTTTTGTTTAAACTCTACTGCTGCACTTGGAACTTGTTTTTGCATTTATTTGCAAATTAACTTAACCTAACATGCATTTTATAATTCCACTGAACAGCTAACTGTACCATACACATGTAAACCATATTTGTATAGCGTACATTTCATCATTAAGAAAAGCCTTTAAATGCTGCACTGTGTACTTTCCCATTGTGTTTGTTTATGAAAATAGCCTCTCAAGCAGCCACACAAGGAACAGCCGACCCACCCAGAGGAAGGCAGGGAATGTGCAGGTTTCCTGTGTTAAGATATGAACTGGGCTGAACTGAGTTCGCCTTGGCACTGTTTGAAATAATTTAGTACATTGTGGCCCACAGGAGGTGTACAAAATAAGACACAACATACGAAAGAGATGTAACATTATTCGAAGGTAAGCCACTGGGCAAGCATCAATATTTATGTTGCTTAAAACAATAAGGCAAGGCAAGGCAATTTATTTATAAAGCACCATTAAAAACAACAGTTAGTTGACCAATGTGCTTGTACAGCTTTTAAACAGAGAAAAAACCATTTCATTACATAAGATACATAAGAATTTAACCTCGGCATGCAACGCATTCTGCCTGTGCTACAGATGCGAATAATACCTCAAAACACCCAGAGACATATCTAGGGTGCAGAGTATTATCATGAGTTTATCGTGGGCTCTTTTGATTGCGCAGTTAATTACATAACAAGAATGCCCTTGCAACCACATACAGTAGTAATATGAGCAACCTCCCACTGTTTTTGGGGGAATATAAAAATCTAGTATGAGTAATGCAAAATTGCAAACACTTCTGTCCCATTTTTCGGAATATAAATGTCCTTGTATAATCAGAGACACCACCCCAGATGTTTATAAGAAATTGCTCCCTCGTCCATAAAAGCTAATTCAATGTTTTAAAGCCAAAGATTCACTGAACTGATCAATAACATTTATATATTTTTATATAAAAGATTTTATACATAGGTTTCTGCTGTCAGCAGTGCTCTTTATTTTGACAAACCTCTTCAGCACGGAATATAATTTAAATTATATGAAAATTGAAAATATGTCTCCACACCTCTATTTAGAAATCACTCAGTACAAATAGAAGTAGGGTGTGTTGTTACAACTTCTATTAAAAATTAATAAATTTGATCAGTTGCAAGATAATTACTATTTGGTTTTTATCTGAAATCATTCCAAATTTCATTTCAGACTAATACCCAACATCTATACTTACTGCTACACCAAAGACTGATAGATAGATACACTGTAACACAGATAGAAGTATGGATTTTGTAAAAGAGAATGTGTCGTTTTTGTCATTTAACCTGTTGGAATTATATGGTATCACACCATTAATTGCTTTAGAAAAATGCAATTACAGTTTGATCGATAGAAAAATAGTATATTTGCCAACACAGTAGAGAAGTTACCAGTTTGATTTTGTTCGCAATTGTGAGGGTAAAGAAAATTAAATGGATATTACGATTCACCGGAATCATTTTGATTTATTTTGGATGAAAGATCTGGACATTGCTTTGTCTGATGTATGTTTGAGTTGCCCTCATGCTGGTTGGCATGTAATAGTGCCAGTGCTCTTTGGCATAAGGCAGTGGAGATTTGTGGCTGGGTAGGATTGACTATCAGTTGATGGGCACTAGGAGCCCTTGATTAAGTCCATAAACACTGGCCGCTTCTTTTATACTGTAGATGAAAGGTTGAATTTAAGGTTCTTTATCTGACATCTGAATATTTCAGATGTGATTTAACACTGAAAGTCAATCAAAAAAGTATACAACACATTAACCAGAAGCCAAATGCACATTTTACTGTGGTGAAGGATAATAGTTTTATTCTTGGCTATTAGAATGGAGAGGAAATAGAGCACTGCTGGAATTTCAGCCCCAACCCAGTTCACACACACACCCACTTTGTTTTATAGAGATCTTGCTTTTAGTCTTCTTGGAAATTTATGAGTTGGAACTGAGAAAACATCCTTTAGTGGTTTCAGTGGATAAGCATGTGTACTTAACCCGTGTACTTACTTTATATTAGATGTCTTTAACTGCTACTGTATGTAACTAAAGAAAAACATTTAAAGGTGCTGTGTGTAATTTTTTGGAGGATCTATTGACAGAAATACATAATAATATGTCTTCGGAGGTGTATAAAGACCTTACATAATGAAGCGTTTATCGTTAGAAAGCACTTGAGTGAGAGTGAAATCCTGGCAGTTCATGTCCTCTAGGTTGTGCTTCTCCAAGGCTCTCTGAATCACCTGAGCCGTCTTGTCCTGACTTGTTATCAAAATACTTTTATACATGTTGCCGTTATTGCCAAATTCCACACTGACCCTGACGATACATGAATCAGCAACCTGCTTGTTGTACAACGGATGCGGGACTGCGTGCTGTTGGAGGGGAGACGATGAAGATGATGATATCGATGATGACGATGATGCAGATGATGTAGGGGAGGGGCTTTCACAGTTCATTTCCGACAGATCTCCATGAAATTTGCCATGTTGTTTCTACAGTAGCCCTAAATGGACAAACTGCTCCATAGAGCACGTTTTGTAAATACAATATCTCCTTCATGAAAGAAGCAAAACCAAAACGACATCTTTGTTCTGTGTCAGCCTCCATAGTGATTCGAAATGGAGGGTGGAGTGAGCTGTTGGTTACAATTTGCAACGCTAAATTTCATGCACTGGATCTTTAATGTGCTATATTTATTGTGTAAATGTTTTACTTACAATTAAAGTTCCTGAATGTCCTTATATATACTGTACATATACATGGTTTTGATCTCAATCACAAAACATTGATCAGACAGTTTTTGCTGTTTGTGTTTTACTAAAATAATTCAAAGACATGAGAAGGAAGGATGCTGATATGTTTGTAGAAAGCATGAATGATGTGAGTGTAACATGAGAAGTAAGAAAACATTTCACCAAAAATTGCATCATCAATTTGGGCCTAAGGGAGAATTCAGTGTAATACGACCAACCCATGACAAGCAATGACATGTCCTGAAGATGCTCGGCTTGTATGTATTTTTATTAAATGGCATTTTAGACCATGTGCCATTAGAGATTTATTTTAAACTAGCCGCAAACCAGCCACACTGTTTTGAATTAATTTGTAATTTGTTTGTCCACACTGAATGCGAATATGACATGAGATAGGTTAAACGTGTTCAGTAAGACTTTAAAACCAGTGAGGTTTCATGTGGGTTTAGCTATTGAGTAGTACAGAACACAGTGTCAGAAAAGTAAAAAGCTGTGCATTTTACCATCACTGGGGTCGTACCATTAAGGGTTAATTTTTTACCCTTACAGGTGCAAAACATAAAATGTTGTACCTTTTTGGTACATTATTGTACCCTAAGAACCTATTGTGTAACTGTGTATGCCAGGGAAACGAAACATGTACCTTCAAAGGTGGTACCTTTACAGGTCCTAAATAATGATACCCAAAAAGGTACAATTTCATGTTTTGTACATGTGTATTTCAAATCTTTGTCCTCATGAATCATTGTCTTTGTGCTTTTTTGTCTCGCCTGTTGTAGATTGAGCCGCACATCTAGTGTTTTTGATGATTCTGAGTAAGTCTTTCTAATGCACGCTGCTGTATGAAACACTCTTGTATGGATGCATACACCCTCACAGTGCTTAATGTCTGCCTGCGCTATCTGTGCATTCAGCATGCCATTTTGGTACAATATGGAGAAACGTTCATAAGTTTTGGTGATTAAAGGCTTTCTCTGCCAAAAAATTAATCTTCTGTCATAAATTACTCACCCTTAAGTAGTTTGACAACCCCAGGACTGCCGTTTATCTTCAAAACACAAATTAAGATTTGTTGAGGTCCGGGAGCTTTCTGACTCTCCCATAGACTGCAACGCAACCAACTTTCAAAGCACAGAAAGTGAGTAAAGACATCGTTGAAATAGCCCATGTCACACTAGTGGTTCAGCATTAATGATACACAGTACGAGGATACTTTTTGTGTGCAAACAAACAAAATAATGACTATATTCAACAATTTCCTGACTTCCGGACCTCAACAAATCTTAATTTGTGTTCTGAAGACGTGCAGAGGGTTGTCAAATGACTTGAGGGTGAGTAATTCATGACAGAATTTTCTTTTTTCTGTGGAGTAACCCTTTGACTTGTTTAGTGGGTTGCTAATACAAGGTAACCTCACTGTAAACTCACAATCTGTATTTGAAAGGTTATACGTAAATTCTCTACATTCTTTTTAAAGGAAATTTATAGTGCAATAGTCTACCTTGCAAAAATCTAAAGTATTTTATGAATAATTTGAAAATAGTTTTGATCATCGGCCGCAATTCATAATAAAATGTATCATAGCATTATCAAACGTCAGACTTATTTATATAGTTTGTATAAACAAATATTGAACATCAAGAATGACAATATTACTGTATCATCACCCCCTAGCAATAAAAAAACATGTTCTGTTAAAAAATTCGAATTTGCCTGTCATTTTAAGATGTTGTCCACTTCATATTCATTCTTTTTGGATTCTTCTGGCCTCTTTCTTTGGATGCATAGGTGTGGCACAGTCCGTCAATAAAAACACTCACCTTTGACTTATAAACAGTGCTTATTAACTGGTCGCTTATAACGTCGCTTGCCTTTCCAGTTCAAAGTGGCTAACAAACAGATTACATTTCATAAAATTAATCTGAGCCAACAGTAACTTGCTGAATGTTTGCTGTCTGACAGGTCTGTAAGTATGATTGACATGAGGAGTGAAGAAGATTTGTTGCCGCCCCATAGTCAAGTTCGACATGAGCTCATGCACAACCAGTACAACAATATGACAGAGGATGATGACCGTTGGCAGGATGTAGGTGTTTTGTACCAGCTTTAAATCTTTGTATTTAGATCTTGCTCACGTTGTTTCATGTTGTTTGTTAGTGGTCTGCTGCAGTATGTATGCGGAAGATAAGTATTTGACTGTAACCGTGTGTTTGTGTGTCAGGATCTGGCCCGCTGGAAGAGCCGCAGGAGGAGCGTGTCTCAAGACCTGATAAAGAAAGAGGAGGAGAGGAAGATGATGGAGAGGTTGATGAGTGGAGACAAATGCTCACAGAGAAGGAAAAGCATCAAGACGTACAGAGAGATAGTGGAGGAAAAGTATGACCATGTCCTGCCCATTTTTGACATATTTTTAGCTGTATTAAAGGAAAACAGCAGCCACTGGACCATTTTGTAATGGTGCTGGAGCTGAGAAACACTGTCCTTGGCCCTTTTACGATGCGAGTCCACTAAAACCCTGTATTTTATAGTGTACTAAATAGGCCAGTGGAAGGACAGGGTCTCACCCATATTTTCCCCAAGGCCTGCATGCATGCTATGAAGTTCTTAAAACTTAACCACTATAGAAAAGGTTAAAAATTGAGTAGTTTTGTACAGCCTTATTTTATTAAGCTCAAAGTATGTGTACAGTTAGTGTTACAAATGAAATAAACCAATTAACTTTGAACTTTTTAAAATCCTGCTTCTCTTTCTCTGTTAGGGAGCATCGTGAGAGGGACCTGCATGAAGCATACCGGAATGCCTGTACACCCGAAGAGGCGTCTGCTGTGCTGCAGCGTTACGCCCAACGCTTCACCCTCAGCGAGGCCATTCTCGAGCGCCTCAAACTCCCCAAGCTGCTGGAGAGGAGCGTATCAGCCGACCCCACCCGCCACTCCTCCCTGCCCGTCTCCCCTAATATTACCTCCAACCTGCTGCAGTACCTGCGACAACAGTCACTCCCCGCTCCCAAATTCACATCCACAGTTGAGGCACGGGTGACGTGTTTCATGGGAGATGTTGAGAATGTTGTGGGTCCTGCTCATTCACTGGATCCAATACCACACAGACAGAGTAGAAATGGCAGCGCTGGTACAGATAAGGTACACACAGCCATTGGATCGACATAAAATATTGTTGAAACATAAAATATTGCCATGCCACAAACGTTACTATAACCAGGACTACTACTGCATCCTGGGTTTAAAGGTTTTGCTCGAGGTCATATTTTAGTAGGAAATACATCTCTAAAACGTCTGACTTGTTCTGCATTCATAGCCAGTGATCATAAACATTGAGAATCACTCTAGTAAACTCACAGAGCTGCTTAGGAAATTCCAACTATGATCTATGCTAAGATATAAAACGTTTCTGCAAACAGAAGTCAAACATTTTAGAAACTCAAATCGTTTCTCATCAAGTTATTCCAAAACTTAATGATCTGGGCTTTGTTCTGATCATTTATAGGCCTATTCTCTTACTTTGTAAACACTTGTCTAATTTATTTCTTTTTTTATTGAACATACAAGATAGACTATTGCACTATAAATTTCCTTTAAAAAAGAATGTACAGAATTTACATATAACATTTCAAATACAGATTTTGAGCTTGCAATGGGGTTACATTGTATTAAATACAAATGCTTAAATGTAAACGTTGCCCTCTGGTGGCTGGAATGAGTAGTGTGTGTTAGTGGGAGTGTGTTGAATGGGGTCTAGTGTTCTGTTGTGTGTATGAATGGACTCTCTTTGTGTTGAAGTGCTTCTTACACAGACAAAAAAGACACACAGCATATGTGAAACATTATAGCCATCTTTCTCGCTCTCTCTTCCCCCCCCCCACACACACACTTTTTATTTCATTTTGGTTAGGGGCTACAATTGACTATCGGTTTATACGGAGTTAATGATAATCCTCACCTTAATCTCACTCACCCACGATTTTCATGAAAATGTTTCATGATGGTTTACTAGTGTGAATTTTTCAGGGATGTACATAGGTGCAGTCATTCACTGGCCAAGGCTTAGCTCATAAATATCATTTTAGATTGTGTAGAAATATGTCATAAATATGCAGTAGAAATGCATTAATCAGGTCTGCAGTACAGTATTTCCACATTTCCAAGGCAAAACTAAAATGTACAAACAACTCATGTCTTCCAGAATAATTGTAATTACACACATTTGAAATCCTTGTTTCTCAAGTTCTCGGGTGAGCTTTGTTCCATGTCATTCATGATGACATGTTTTCTTTGTTATACGCCTCACTCTCTCTGTCAGGTGGATGAGGCAATGTGGGTGAATGGAGTGAGAGATGATGATGTCCACGGCATTGAGGAGGAGGAGAGAGGAGGGCCAGAGAGACACAGAGAGGAAGATTATCTGCAGTTCTTCCCATCTCCCTGCCAGCACACAGAGATTAGACAGACTGATGCTTCAGGAGTCTCGTCCACACTGATGACAGAGGTGAGATGAACCAGAAATGTCCTTTACAATATCACATAATATACAATAGAACAAGACCTTGCATACTGTGATCCCACAAAATGAGAGTCATTGTTTTTCACCCTCAATCTTGAAACTAAACGGTAAGTGAACTATATTTAGTCTTCTGAAGTCATATCATAGCTCTTTGTGAGGATCAGGGTAAAGTTCAAATCATTATTCACCTATTTTCCTCCAGTAGGTGTAATTCAATTATGAATCCTATGGTGTCCTACATGAGTCACATGACGCATAGTGCACTACATGGGAGATGATCCAGATAGCATAAATATCAACATTAAAGTCTTAATTTCACGTCAGTATAACGCGAGCAGTTGCACTTGAGTGTCCTCTGGTTCAGAGATATGATAGCACAGAGCTAATCATATGCGCCTATCATACGCGCAAATCCGCTGAAAAACAAAACTTATCTGACCCGTTTCAAGCCTACACTGAATATTAAATGTTAAGGCTCTATGGAAGAGATCGGACATCGCAGTCTTGATGAGTAAAGGAGAAGACAAATGCCAGAGTCACTCACCAACGTAAATAACAAGCTTCAAATGACGCATCACTGTTATCACTGATCTTTTTATTCTTTCCAATAAACTTTTACACCACTGTGGCTATCACGTTGTTAAATAAAGCTTTGCCAGGTTGACTGTGCCATAAACAAAACGCTATTGGTTATTTTAAAAGGGACCGTGGCCACTCGATATCTCTCGTTGAATTTTCCAGTTGAAATTACATCAACACATCAAATAGTGCTGTGCATTCCAAGGCATTTCAGTGGGCCTTTAAAAGACAACACTGCGACAGCGTTGTGACAACATTGTCACAAGTATTATTTTGTTGTTTAGATTTTTTTGTCGCAACATAATTATTTTATTTTACAGTTTATTTACAGTATTCTACAGTTTTGATGAGCTATTTTTCTAAAATGTGGAAAAAATATGAATGAGTGAGTAAGTGAGTAAGTGTTTGAAAACTTTTGACCGGTAGTGTACGTTGTGACAGCGTTGGGAATATGGGTTAGAAACGACGTAATGTTTATTTTTCAAAAAAGTGCAGTATCCTGGTCACCGCTTCCTCATAGATGGACTATTAGCATAAGATCTGAAGTTAATGAAGTAGAACCTGACTGAAGAGTTTATAAGAGCTGCTGTTCAGGGGTCTAAGTGACTATTACTTTTTGCAGATTGAAGGAGAAATGATTCCGCTGACAGGTGGCGTTTCTATATCCCCAGAAGAGTCTGAACCAAAAACAGATGTAGCAGGTTAGTCAGCTTTGAATTGTGTCTCTTTCCTTTATAAAGCCATGATGAAATGTACATGAATGTACATTATGAAACTGCTTATTGAGTTTCTGCTAATGTAGTAGTGGAAATGAAGATGATCAAACGAAACAAACCAACAACATTATACAACCAAGCACAAAACATAATTTACCAGGATTTCATTAAAAGTATTTTAATGCTACTTAACCAAAACAGCAAAATGAATGCTTAGTTGAAAAAGATTGTGTGGCCAGTGGGTTGTATTTCATCAATATTTCATAAATGATGAATATATACTTTGCCATGAATATATACTTGACATTCCACTGAATATCACACATGAATGGCCACAGATACAACTGATGTCAATCGAAGTGAGTCTGAAGAGAATGTGATCCACACCGATGTTTACGCTGCACAGGTTAGTTCAAATTGAAGCGTTTTGTGTGCGCAATTACTGTAAATTTGGAATATAAAAATTAATAAGTTATATGTGTTAAAGCATTTGTGTGTATTTGACCTTGACCATGAATTTGGTTGTAGGTCAAAAAATTAGCAATGGAGTCCCCACAGAAATCAACAAATGAGTCAGATTCATCCATCCATGAATCTAACAGAACCACACCAATGTGCCAAGTTCCAACAACAGGTAAATCTAAAACAAATGAACTCTGCCAGAAGTAAACTCAACCCATTTTAGTTAACCAGTCATTTGTAAGCTATTAAAATCATTTGTTTATCAAAGTCCTTGTTGTAGAAACTTGATTTCATTGGTTTTATTTTCAGAAATGGCTGAGCAAGCTGATGGAAATGTAAGTAATAACACATCGACACATCTACCATCCAGTTCTCATCTTTCCGCATTTAGATTTTGGGGTTGTTTTAGTATCTTGCTGTTTCTCATTTGGTGTTGAATTAAGAATGAATTATGTGTGTTGCTTTCATGAAGTGAAACGCATTCAAAATACAAAAACAGATTTTTAGTAACACCATTTCCCTCTTAATTTGTTAACATTGTCAGATTTTCCCTGTGAAATGATCAATTACCCACCATTCTCCTTTATGTAATTGAGTATTGCATTTGCAATCAGCTCTCACAATGTGATCAGAAATATATTACAATTGTTGTGTTGTGATAGTGGGAGCTGATTGGTTTGTTTCAAAGCTATCAGCTTTAAAATGCCAAATGGGGAAAAACTTTCATAACTCAAAGCAAGTATAACAGCCAATGTAAACAGCTGATTTGTAAAGCCTGTTGAAGTGCTAAATGTTCTTACCCAGATGAGATGGCAGCAGAATTTCTCCATACTTCTCCCTCTTCACATATCCATCTTGTCTTCCACATTCTCTCCAGTAGAGTTGGTACAGCATGACTACCTTAGGGGTAATAGACCAACTTTCTCTCTATTCCTTCCTTCCTAAACCTTTATTGGTGTGATTTGGTTCGTCCTAGCGTGGCGCATGTCTGTCGTTGCGGACGGTGTGGTTAGGTACCTCCCGCGGTGCTGAATCTGATGAAGCATGCTGAACACTTTTCTTGGAGCCCTGAGGAAGAGCGCAAACGTCAGGAGAGGTGGCAGAGAGAACAGGAACGTATGCTTCAGGTACAACTAACTGCCTGAGCTGAAACTGAGACCTGGCCGAGCTTCACCAGCTATAAACGACCATGACTCCACAAACCAGACTAACCAGGCTTAAGAGTCTTAGGCATTCTTTTAACTCAGTGGTTCTCAACAGGGGGCCCCAGCTTCCAAGGAGGCCTCTATTTGACCAATATTTTAAAATTAGACAAAATTAGCATTGAAATACATTAAAAAACAAAACAAAAAACAAGGTATTTCTTATTATTTGGCCTAAAAATATATATTTATTATTATTTGGCTAATAAACATTATTCCAGTTAATATTTGGTCTAAAATGTTTTATTGGGTAGAAATTTAGAAGTTTTGTGAGTGGGAGGTGGGCCTTTGAATATTGTTGAATACAATGGGGGGCCTTGGAGTAAAAAAGGTTGAGAACCCCTTTTTTTAACTCTAATTGTTATCTTTGTAAGACTTTCAGAACAAAGTAGATGCATGTTTCAGTTGTTACAGCTCACGCTTTTGCCTGTTATTTTTTTTCCAAGCTGTGCACAGCACGATTCACAAATCAGTCACACTAATTCAGTCTCAGGGAGGTGATCGTAGATCAGATTTTTCACAATTAGCAACTAAAATGTGCAGGAAATATCTTGTACTTGACTATAACTAGGAGGCTCTTGGTTCTTCACTCTGATCTTAAAGGCGGGGTAACCGATTTCAGAATTATGCTTTAGACAACTGAGTCGGGCCGAGTACCAAAACAAACTTGTAGCCAATCAGCAGTAAGGTGCACGGTGCACAGGACAGACATTAGCCGAGCTGAGCGCTGACGAAAGTGAAAGATGGGGGTAGGGGTGTGTTTGTTTTGGTGATTTGAACATCAACAACGGCTAAGAGAAATCAGACACCCCGCCTTTAAGCAGCTGAACACAAAGAACATCTAGCATGGCTCATAAATCATAAGTGTGCCTGTCTGTGGGAGGGAATGTTCGTATGCTTTTTACGCAATGTTATTTAAAGGGGAAATCATGCAGATATTTATTTCTTTAAAAGCTTTTTTTACATTTTGAATCAGTGGCGGTTCTAGACTACTTTAACTGGGGGGGCCAGGCAGGGGCCACTTATGCTTTTAGGGGGCACACTAACATGTGTCATAAGTCATTTTTCACTGTCATGTGTTACTGTTTTCTCTAGAAGTAAACTAATAAGCTAATAAAACAAGTTCAGCTCAAATTAATGTTCCATGGTCATTTATTTCACAACACATTGTATATAGTCAAAATAACAATGACAACAATAATAACATTTAGGCACTTTTCTGCATCTTAAATGTACATACACGAATGAAAAACTACCCACAAACAAGATATCCAAAAATCAACTTAAGCAGTCATCTTAACATGAGTCACATTATCAGGTATTTCCTTTACACAAAGAAAAAAAAACATGAATTTCAAAATTTTCACATGTAATATATGTGGTTTTGGCACACTTTCATGTGAATGCCATGTTAACTAAATACTCGTGTAAAAACTCATGTTTTTCACATGGAATTTCAGGGTTACAAAAGTTGTCTGTCATGACTCTGCTTCTTCATGTCATGTTTATTCTTGGTCTTGTAGCAGAGCCATGACAAAGCCTTAGGTTTTATGTGGAGAGAGATTATTGTCCTTTCGGCCTTCATACTCTTTCTCTCCGGTCCCTTGTAAGTGTTTATACGTAGTGTCTCGTTTTTTATTTAGTTCAGTTTTTGCCCTCTCATGGGAAGTGTTTTGTTTTGATTTCTTGTTCTGTTTCCGTGTCCTAGTTATTGTTCTGTTCTTGCACCCCATCGTGGGTTTTTGTTTTGTCTTTTGTATTTATTATTAAAGTCTTGTTTTGTTAACCCCGTCACTGCCTGCCTGCGCTTGGGTTCTTCTCCACGCTTATATCGTGACAGAATCCATGATTGAATCCACAACATGAAGAAGCAGAGTCATGACAGAAGCCCCCCCCCTTAATGAACACCCCTAGGTGTTCACCAAGGGGTAGACTAACGGGACAAGACAGACTGGGAGACAGACAGGACAAGGCAAAACAAAGAAAACAAAATCAAGGACAGACAAGACACAATAACAACAGGACTAGGGTGGGACATCAAAAATAACAAACATGGGAGGGGGGGTGGGGCCAAACAAGGGCCCATAGGGGGCAGTCCATGGGGGTGGGGAGAAGTCCCAGTCCCCGGCTGCGCTCGAGGGCGCGGAGTCCTGGGGGACTTAGGGGGAGTCCTGGGGGGACAGTCTTTGGCCCTGGGAGTTTCCCAGGGACCGGCTTGGCTGCCGGACTGGGGACCAGCTGGAAGACCGGCTGGACAGGGCTTGACGCCGGCTGGAAGGCCGGCTGGACGGGGCTTGACGCCGGCTGGAAGGCCGGTTGCTGTACCGGGCTTGACGGCGGCTGGAAAGCCGGTTGCTGTACCGGCTGGGACGCCGGCTAAATCGCCGGCTGGGACGCCGGCTGGGACGCCGGCTGGATCACCGGACTGGACGCCGGTTGGATCACCGGACTGGATGCCGGCTGGATCACTGGGCTGGACGCCGGCTGGATCACTGGGCTGGACACATGACTGGAGAAAGGACTGGACACAGGACTGGACACAAGACTGGACATCGGGCTGGACGCCGGCTGCACCGGACTGGACGCCGGCTGCACTGGCAGGGTTGGAGTCCGCGCCCCGCTCCACTGCCTCTTCTTCTTCAACCGAACCGCAGGGCCTGTGGTCGGCTGCGAGGCAGCAGTGGAGGGCGTGGCTAGCTCCGCACCAGAGGAGTCTGTAGACACTTCCCTGGACGCCCTCCTTCCTCGCTTGCCACGGAGGGTCGTGGACGGTGGAGATGGATCGGCGGAGCTGGAGGTGGGCGGAACGACAGAGCTTGAGGATGGAGGAGCTGAGTCCCCCAAGGTCACGGTGGCCAGGACGAGGTCTTCAGGAACAGCCAGCGGAGAGGATACCCAGTATGGCGTAGTGGGCCATGGTTCGTCCCGGTTGACCACGTACCTGAGCATGTCACCAAAGTACAGGGGACTCAGCATCCTCATCTCGCTGGGCTTGAGGGGTTCGGTGAGACAGCTACCGTTAAAAATTACGGTAAGATCCTTCTCACCGAACCCCGTCTCTGCCGCCGCATCCAGAAAGGTACGGGCAAACTCCCGTACCCCCCGATCCCCCTGGCGAAGCCCGAACAATAACCTGGTCTGGCAGGCTCGCAGGGAACTGTCCATACCTGCTGGGTTCGTAGAGGGTTTGTGGATTCTGTGTGTATGCTGGTGTTTTGTTTGCCTTCCCTGTCGTGTGCCTTTGACCATGTTTGCTATGTTGCCTGTGTCCCTTGTAAGTGTTTATACGTAGTGTCTCGTTTTTGATTTAGTTCAGTTTTTGCCCTCTCATGGGAAGTGTTTTGTTTTGATTTCTTGTTCTGTTTCTTCTGTTCTTCTCCACGCTCATATCGTGACAGAAGAACCCAAGCGCAGGCAGGCAGTGACGGGGTTAACAAAACAAGACTTTAATAATAAATACAAAAGACAAAACAAAAACCCACGATGGGGTGCAAAAACAGAACAATAACTAGGACACGGAAACAGAACAAGAAATCAAAACAAAACACTTCCCATGAGAGGGCAAAAACTGAACTAAATCAAAAATGAGACACTATGTATAAACACTTACAAGGGACACAGGCAACATAGCAAACATGGTCAAAGGCACACGACAGGGAAGGCAAACAAAACACCAGCATACACACATAATCCACGAACACAAGACAAAGAAACAAGAGGGTATTTAAAGGGAATACAAACGAGGGATAATTAACACAGGGCAGGTGTGGGTAATAAAACACTCAGGGAAAGATAACAAGGAAACGAGATGGCGGGAACAAAGACGCGGACCGGAGAGAAAGAGTATGGAAGGCCGAAAAGACAATAATCTCTCTCTCCTAGGGGTGGAGCCGAACCCGAATACGGTATTCGGAAAGGCACAAATAGCGTGTTTTTTACAAATACTTATTTCGAACAAATACTTAAAAAAATATTTGTATTCGGGAACAAGAAAAACTTTATATCAAAAAGCTGCGTTTTCTCATGAGACCGCAGTGCATGCCCGCATGAGTGAGTGAGTGAGTGAGTGAGTGAGTGACATTAATGAGTTGGGGGTTTTAAAAGAGGTGACTGACACAGGCTGCTCCACACAGCAACAGAGAAGGCTCGGCTGAGCGAAAAAAGACTTCACTGCGTGCATCACTATTTTTGTTGAATCGATTTTTGTACCTTAACTGGGTTCCGGAGGCAGTTTATAACTTTCGGGAAGCGGAGTTTGATCGGGAGATTATTCCATTACGCTGCATTATTGACGTCTGCAGTCGGGTGCTCTCATGTTCGCTCTGTTTACTAGTGATGGGTCGTTCTTGAACGATTCGTTCATTTTGAACGAATCTTTAATGTGACTCGGGAAGAACGAGTCGTTTTAGGGAGTGATTCGTTCAGTCGCGCATGCGCATTGCGCAACATTCTATGGGTCCTGTACTGGAATTCAAGAAGAACGAACGATTCAAACCCGAAGACTCGAGAGGTGAACTAATCAATTCTCTTTCCGGCTCAGACTGCATTGGTTTAGCTTACGAAGCTGTCACGTCGTGAACGAAGCGAGTCAAACCCGAGGACTTGTCAGATATGAGGTGTGGTGAGCTAATCATAGACTAAAGACCCAGGTAAACAATGAATTAATCTTTTCTGTTTCTTATAGCATTATAGTTTTGTATTGTTTGTAATGTGATCAACGTTTGCATAAGTAGTAGATGTGTTAGGAAAGTAACATGTAACATTTTAATTATATTTTGCTAAAATGAACGAAATGAACGATATGACTCGAAAAAAGATTCGTTCATTTTGCTGAACGAGACTCAAAGATCCCAGTCAGTAAAATGATCCGAACTTCCCATCACTACTGTTTACGTACACTATAACGTAAATTAGAAGTGTAACGCAAAAAAATTGGATTTTTACGCCTATTTTGAATTTTACTCGAATACAAATACAAATACTTTCCCCCCCTCAACAAATACAAATACAGATACAAAATTGTCACGACTGGCAGAAGAACCCAAGCGCAGGCAGGCAGTGAAGGGATTAACAGATATTTATTTGAACCAAAACAGAAACAAAACACCCACAATGGGGAAAAACTAAACTGAGAAAAAAGCAACAACCATAAAACAAAAACTTCCCACGAGGGGGCAAGACAAAAAACCAAAGAACACTAAAAACAACTCACTTAACAAAACAGGTTAACGGACAGGACAAGGCAAGGCAAGGCTGAGACGCGGGGTCAAAACGAAACACCAACAAAGTAAATCCAAGAACAGGTGAGCACAGTACAACGCACAACCAACGTAGTACATACACACGCAATACACGAGCACAGGACAAAGAAACAAGAGGGTATATATAGGGAAGACAAACGAGGGATAACGACATGGGGCAGGTGTGAGACATTAACTAATCAACAAGCAATAACGAGGGAACGAGAGGAATGGGGCCAATGACAAGACACTGGAGAGAACGTATATTATTGTCAAACGGACAACAATATGTTTCTCTCCACACATAACCAAAGACTTTGTCATGGCTCTGCTACAGGACCAAGAAAAACATGACTAAGGAAGCAGAGCCATGACAGAAGCCCCCCCTTTAATGAGCACCTCCAGGTGCTCACCAAGGGGTAGACGGACAAGACAAGGCAGACCGAGACAAAGACAAAAACCAGACAAACATGGTGAACATGACAAGGGGTAGACAGGACAACAAGACTACAGGACTGGGGTGGCATAACAAAAATAACAAACATGGGAGGGGGGGTGGGCAAAACAAGAGTTCATAGGGGGAGTCCAAAAGGGTTGGGGGGAACAGTCCCAGTCCCCGGCTGCGCTCGAGGGCGCTGAGTCCTGGGGGACTTAGGAGGAGTCCCGGGGGGAACAGTCTTTGGCCCTGGGAGTCTCCCAGGGACCGGCTGGACAGGGCTTGACGCCGGCTGGAAGGCCGGCTGGACAGGGCTTGACGCCGGCTGGAAGGCCGGCTGGACAGGGCTTGACGCCGGCTGGAAGGCCGGCTGGACATGGCTTGACGCCGGCTGGAAGGCCGGCTGGACAGGCTTGATGCCGGCTGGAAGGCCGGCTGGATCACCGGACTGGACGCCGGCTGGATCACCGGACTGGACGCCGGCTGGATCACGGACTGGACGCCGGCTGGAACCGGCTGGACGGGCTGACCCGGCGCGGCTGGACACCTGCGCACGGCTGGAGCTGGATCACCGGACTGGACGCCGGCTGGATCACCGGACTGGACGCCGGCTGGATCACCGGACTGGACGCCGGCTGTCACCGGACTGGACGCCGGCTGGACACGCTGGACACAGGCTGGACACAGGACTGGACACAAGACTGGACACACGGCTGGACACAAGACTGGACACGACTGGACCGACTGGACACGGACTAGACACAAGACTGGACACGGACTAGCAGACTGGACACGGGACAGCCGACTGGACACGGACTGACACAAGACTGGACACGGACTAGACTACCGGACTGACACAAGACTGGACGCCGGCTGCACCGGAATGGACGCCGGCTGCACCGGACTGGACGGCTGGGGCTGGACGCTGGACGGACTGGACGCCGGCTGCACCGGACTGGACGCCGGCTGCACCGGACTGGACGCCGGCTGGACCACCGGACTGGACGCCGGCTGGACCACCGGACTGGACGCCGGCTGCACCGGACTGGACGCCGGCTGCACCGGACTGGACGCCGGCTGCACCGGACTGGTTGGAGACCACGCTGCCCGCCGTTGCCTCTTCTTCTTCCGCCTAGCCACCCGGCTGGTGGTCGGGTGATGGAAGGAGGTATACGGAACGGCTGGCTCCGGCTGGGACTCCTCGGAGGTGGTACCCCAGGACTCAAGTCTCCCCCGCTTGCCAACGAGGCTGGTGAACGATGGAGAGGCTGCCGTTGAACTCCCCAGGGCCACGACACCCATGACGCAACCTTCCGGGATGGACGCTAGGCAGGAGCGTGGAGCGTCAGGAGAGGAGCTGACAGGGAGGCCACTCAGCAGCTCCTGGAAGGATCCTCGGATCATCCTCTCGCGAATGGCCCGAGGAGGAGGTTCGACGAGACCCGCCAGGAAGTACGCATTGAAGAGCGCCTCTGGCAGAAAACCCCTCCGAGACGCAGATGTCCGGGCATACTCCGCCAGAGGTTGATTGCCCTGGGGTGGAATCGGGCCGTCACCCTTCTGGATCAGGGTTGACGTTGTCTGCCACCAATCGGCCAACTCCCGCCTGGTAGAGGCCGAGGTGCTGCCTGCTGGGTTCATTGAGGGCTCGTGTATTCTGTCACGGACTGGCAGAAGAACCCAAGCGCAGGCAGGCAGTGAAGGGATTAACAGATATTTATTTGAACCAAAACAGAAACAAAACACCCACAATGGGGAAAAACTAAACTGAGAAAAAAGCAACAACCATAAAACAAAAACTTCCCACGAGGGGGCAAGACAAAAAACCAAAGAACACTAAAAACAACTCACTTAACAAAACAGGTTAACGGACAGGACAGGACAAGGCAAGGCAAGGCAAGGCTGAGACGCGGGGTCAAAACGAAACACCAACAAAGTAAATCCACAGAACAGGTGAGCACAGTACACGCACAACCAACGTAGTACATACACACGCAATACACGAGCACAGGACAAAGAAACAAGAGGGTATATATAGGGAAGACAAACGAGGGATAATGACATGGGGCAGGTGTGAGACATTAACTAATCAACAAGCAATAACGAGGGAACGAGAGGAATGGGGCCAATGACAAGACACTGGAGAGAACGTATATTATTGTCAAACGGACAAACAACAATATGTTTCTCTCCACACATAACCAAAGACTTTGTCATGGCTCTGCTACAGGACCAAGAAAAACATGACTAAGGAAGCAGAGCCATGACACAAATACCGGCTGCTTTGCACACCCTTACTCTCTCCACATAAAACCTAAGGCTTTGTCATGGCTCTGCTACAAGACCAAGAATAAACATGACATGAAGAAGCAGAGTCATGACTTGAGTCAATCACCTTGCTGATGGGTCCTCTGTTCTATTGGACTTTCTTCATTCTCTAAGCTTTTGTGCATTTCTGACTTTTTCAGAAGCATCTTCTTTCTCCAGCCTTGACTATTATCTTTAGTTTTCTTATTGAAAAAGGACATTATCCTTAGAATTTTTCTCTTCATTTTAACTGCAAATGGAAAATTATGAAAATGTGTAAATGAAACCTAAAGCTCGACTCTCAAATACACCACAAGTAATATACAGGACAGTATAGAATAAACTGTATTGATTACTTGAACTCTGCTAATTCCTTGGGAATGACAGACCATTTATTTTAATTATAAGGCAAAAGTGCATTTTATCAAACATTCACCCCAATAAATGTAAGTTGCATTTGATCTCATTTCATTAACAAATAAAATTCCTTTAGTGCGTTACGCGTTCTCTGGCAGCAGCTGATTCTTTGTATAGGCACGAGTCACGACTGCTTTATATGTAGATTTAACATGCGCAACACCGGAAAATTTAGGTCAGTATTTTATTATGATGTGTAATGATATGCATTTTCGTTATATTTTTACAAAATATTTCCATTACATGTATGATGTAGACGTAATCTTGCTAAAAACGCACAGACTCGACATTGTTTGTAATGAGTGATATACTTGCTTGCGTAATCTTCCTTTTGGCACACAAGCATCGTTACTGCCACTCGCAGGACAAACTGTGCATTGCACCCGAAATTGCTCGGTTGTGGTAAAAAATTCCAGAAACGATTCCAGATTTAGGTGGGCCAGTGGGGTGCCAAGTGTGCTGACACAGGGGCACTGGCCCCCTCTGCCCCCCCCCCAGAACCGCCCCTGTTTTGAATCTTAAGATCTTAAAGCTGATGATCCTTAAATTCAGAACTTAATATGTTTCATCGATTTGCTATGAGTTCACCTTTAAAACCCCTGAGCCATCTAAGCCCATCTGATCACTTCTACTTACATCTTACCCTTATTCACTCCCTTTCTATTTAAAAAGAACAGAATAACTTTCTGGACGCCAGGAGAAGTGGACATGCAGTGAGGGGAGTGCTACCTAAAGCAGTCCAATATATTCACTGAATGACTGATATGCATGTGTGTGATAACAGGAGAAATATCGACGTGAACAGGAGAAGTTGAAGCAGGAATGGGAGCAGGCACATAAGGAGGTGGAGGAGGAAGAAAGGCGATATCATGAGGAGGTGTAGTTATCTTTGTAATGTTAATAGACTTTTGGAAGTTTGGTACAGTTTTTCAATTCTCTAATATGGTCATAATATTGAATCAATACATGCCTAGAGTTCATAGCTTGTTTATACGTTATGACGTTATTTGATCAAATCAAATCAGACTGAAGAATATTAAACGTCCTATTCAACCTTTATGGTATGGTGTTCATGTTTGGTTACTCAGCCAATGTTTATTAATAAGGGTGAAATTTGTTTCTCTTAAAAACTGTACTATAAAAAGAAAAATATGTAAATTCTTGAAAATATATAATAATAATTTCTTCAATAATCCTGATTTTTAATAATGAACAATTTATTACATCTTTTATTTTTTTAATGATTTTTTTGTGCGTTGAAAACAGGTCCCAGACCCAAACACCACAACAAGGATTAAATTGTGTGCGATCACATGTGTTGTTATTATTTATATATTTTTTATTATTATTTTTAAACTGTTTTGCAAGCAATGCTATGAGTCAAAAGAAACTCGTTCTTTTTTCCAAAAAAGTTAGTATAGCAGCATAGTGTGTTTTAATGATGCCTAAATTTATTTTATTTTACATTAGGCTGACTTTTACAAATGACAAACTAAATCACAATATCTGGGCAAAATTCAGAAAACTGGTGGCTTTTACAGTTTTAGTTATGCTGCAACCAACTTTCCCTGAAATTAGGTTGAGCCACAGCTTAATAACCGCAAGGTAATTAAATATATACACTACTTACGTGACTGATGAGGGGCTATACTGTTACTTGTAAGTCGCTTTGGATAAAAGGTCTGCCAAATGAATGAATAAATGTAAAAAAAAAAATAATGAACAGAAATTCACCAGCATAGCTGCATAGCGTAGCTAATAATTTTCTGTGAGAAATGTAAATGCTTTTTGCAAGTGTCCCAGTGAACGTCATTTTCTGTCAGTACAGGAGCGGAAAATACTGGAAGAGACTGTGACCCCACTGACCCCTTACACATCGATTACACCTTCAGCCCTTGGCATCACCCATAGCATCACCCATTCCCAGCCTGAGCAAGAGCGCCAGCAGAGGGCACAAGAGACACAGGTATGAGTTACAGGATTTACAGTAACAGTGCTTCAGCATATTAAAGATACTGATAGTATTTCGCATGTCAGCGCTCAGAGGTCTGCAGGCAAGGAGAAAACATCATCGGTGATGCAGCCCAAAGACAGACGTCTTTACAGATGACAGTAAGGTCTGGGAACAAACTTTAAGGGCTTTATCCAAAAATGCAAATTCCTCCCTTCATGTGTCACTTCAAACCCATTTGCTGTCAAGTTTCAAAATAAACAAAAAAGGCCATTGTTTTTCATCATCATTGAACATAGATTTCAGATGCAATTGCTTGTCTTAACTAAATGTTGGTGTGTCAGTCCAGTTATACTGAATAGAAAATGAATTCATTAATCAGACTCGCATCTGTTTCTCACCACATCTTATAGGTTGCATGAGGGTAAATAAATAATTAGAAAATTTTCATTTTTGGATGAATTGTTCTTTTTATCCATTTTATACCCATGAGTATAAAATATTATAAAAACATATTGTTTTCTAATGCCTCAAGATTTTTATCATTTGCATACTCACTTTTTCATGTATTAGTTCTCCACCCCAAGGCCATGGGTCTGTGGATCAGTCCTATGGCCAGAGAGGACCAGAAGACAAGAACCGAGAGAAACCGACTACATTGCAGTCTGGTCATGGTGAGTTTAGTCTCACCAACTTGTTTACTTGCTAATTTTGAATATATTTCAAAAATAGTTTTGACTTGATAAAATCTGATTAAAATGTGATGTGACTGATTAAATATTAGACACCATAATTTTTATAAATTGCATTGATGCCAGACTGTGTGTGACTGAAGCTTGCCATTTTCACCAGTTCTTGATATTTCTGTATGCAAGTACAGAAGATTTATTAGTATGTTATAAATAATCAAGATTACACTTGTGAAGCTATGTGTGCATTTTAAAGAATTTCATGCCCTGCCTTTAAATGGTTCAGTCATGATGTTTTGAATATAATTATGATGTTTTGAATATAGTTATGATGTTTTGAACATAAATGGGGAAAAAAAATCTGAAAGGTGTTTATTTTCAAATTTTGTCAAACAAAGATGTTTAAAAAACATTTGTATAAATCAAATGTTCAGAAAAAAAAATATTTGACATGTTTGACAAGTGTTGATATTAAAAGTTTATTGTTTGTACCTGATTCTTTGTTGTTTTTCATAGTGTGATTTTTAGCTAATTGTATTGAATCCATTTAGGATCAATTTGAATCAGTTCATACAAGATGTATCCAAAATCGAACAGTGCATTATTCTTTGTTACAGATGTGCCACTGAGCAACAGACAACAATCGCAGCAAGCTGAGACCTGGAAGAAGAATACATCACAGACAAAACCTGGTGGACGCAAAAGGTGTGTGTGTGCAATCTTGCGACATTTATTCATCTAATTTAATTTTTTTATTTATTTAGTTCACATGCTGGTTGGACGGATGTGCAGCATTTTGTTCAATTGACAGTTTTTGTGAATTCATCATTCAGAACTTGTGTAAGCATGTATGTGTGTGCATCAGGGCTGAACCCTGCATGTGGCTATCCATCCTTAGGTCTGGCTCTATAGAGAAAAATGTGGCAAATTCATCTATATCACCCTCATTCACAGGCACACAACCACCTATATCACCAAACAGGTACAACACAGTTACTGTACTCACTTGTGCAGCTGTCACACCTACTGACCTAGAAGTCTCAGCAGAGTTATAAAAGCCAAACACACTCAGTCAAATCAACACTGTTCTGTTTCAACCCACAAATACACTGCTGTCCAAGGGTTTTGGGTCACTCTACTAAAATGTAAAAATCTTTTGATCTAAACTTGGTATTTGCTTAAATATCTTGAAATATTTTTGTAGACAATAATATATTTGTGCCAACCATAGGCGTAGCTTGACATTTGAGCTGGGAGGGCCGGAGTTGTCTGGCATAGCTTATATGCTAAGTGTTATGGTTTTTAACGAAAACTATAATTAAATATAGCTGCAAGCAGCAATACGGAGCCACGCTGGCGCAGAGCAACGAGAGCAAAAAAGGCAGATAGAGAACGTGGGTGAAAAACGGACTGGTCGAGAAGAATAGGTGAGAACAAAGTCAAAGCGCACAATTTACACACAAGTGACAATGATAGAAAGAATGTCATTTTATACTTCATTTATTTCTGTTTTTATATATTTGCATATATCTCACTCAGTTGACATGCTTGACCCAGGATCCCGAGGAGAGCTTTCAGAGCTTCAAACATTGACATGGGCCAATCCCCGAAGGGGCTGAAACGAGAGCGTAGAGCAAAAATAACAGAAATACAATGTACAAGAGAAACAGATATCAGAAGTGACAATGAATGCAAGAATATAATTTTGCATAGTAATGCACAACACGTTAAATACGGTCAGAATAGTTCAATACGAGGAAGAGACAATGTCACAGGCATTGATACATTGATAAAAAATACACCACTTTTGTCAAATGAGCAGAGGAAAAAAAGTTTCTCATATGCTTTGCAATAAGTTAGGAACCGAATGTTAGAAAATGACAAACGAGGCATCAATGGAATCGACACGCACCAGGTGAAATAATGTCAGAAAACGAATTTCAGACAAAGCGTTATACAAAAGAATTATAAGCAATTATATAAAAAGCTTCATATCTAATTAAATGGCGCATACCAAATTTGGTGCAGATATATCATACGATTCAAAAGATATTACGATTTATGACAAATTTCAAAATGTCGGACAGGCCATTCAGCCAATCGTGACAGAATCATAATCATACGATACGGCATGACCGGAGGAACTCATAGACACTGAGATCACAATTTTCTGAGAAACATTTCAAAGTTTCGAGCAAAAAGTTTCCCAAAATTGGCACGGACCCCCCAGTCCGAGGTATCGATGAAGCGTACTCAGTTTCGTACCAATAGATCGAAGACTTTTCCGAGATACGGCCTCAGATCCATGTTTGGGTCAACTTTGAAATGTTTGGGAAGTCATAACTTTTTAACAACGGCGAAAATCGCAGTTCCGTGGGGTCACGTTTGTGCGGCTCAGTCCAAAGATCGTATGAGCCAATTTTCATAACAATCGATCACAATTTTAGGACTAGAAACAAAAAAACGAATACTGTACTTTTCAAGATGTCTTAATGTAACACATGAAATGTAATGAGCGTGACAAGTGGATGACATGTGCTGAGTAGAATTTCTGTAGATCAATGGGTTCAAAAGTTACAGCTGTTTGAAAAGTGAAATTTTGAACTGCTGGTGGCGCTATAGAGGAAGTGCTAGAGACCCCATACTTGGCCTATTGGGGACCACCACTACGAGTGTGCCAAATTTCATCATTTTCCTACCTACGGTTCATAGGGCTGCCATAGACTCCCATTAGGTAATAATAATAATAATACCAACCGAAACAGTAGTGGCCATAGCCCCTTCGGGGCGTGGCCCCTAATTAAAAATGTTAGATAAAAATGCTTATCAAATTAAAAGGACAACTCTTGCCTTTAACTGAAACAAAAAATATATTCAGAAAATAATAAGCCCTTAAGTACAAAGCGTTTATTGTCATATGCACAGTGAGGAAAACAAGTTTCCCTATAACGAAATTCTTTCTTTGTTGTCCACAGTGAATACCAAGACAAAAATGTACACACACATATGCACAAACATAATAAATAAACTATGCTACACAAGTGGGAATATAGCCTACGTAAATATAGAAATATAGACTGATTTGGCAGATAGTTTGTTTAATCATAACACATTAATGTGAGAGCCTGGAGTGCACTCGGAGACCAGGAACAGTTGTACAGGTAGAATTTCTCAGGTCATGAGTGCGGTATTTTGTCCGGCCCCACTGTAAGCGGATTTCCATCACTCTGGTTTTATTCGCATTTTGAAGGTTCGCATCAGAAACGAGTGATGGAAATGGCAAATTTCGAATTAAAAACCCTTAATTCGCAAAAAAGTTTTTATGCTCGCTTGAGGTGGTTTTTCTTTTTTGCGAAAAAGGGTTAATGCGAATAATGGGAGATGGAAACGCATTTGCCGAATAAATTCCTCCAAAAAGTCAAGTAACTGCACTATGAGACGGAGTAACCTAACCAGAGTACTGATCTTGTTACACACACAGCATGAGAAATGTTGTTATGGTCATTCTTAAATGCCTCAGCAAAGTCGTCAAAGTATTCTATAATTATGTTGGCTTGACAGAGCCAACATACTGATCTTGTATCTAAGCTTATTATTATTATTATTCTGATCCCCCAAATTTCTGACTGCTACTCCTCCTAGAGCTTTCAAGCTACATCCACCAAACTTTCCACAAACCTTCAAACTGGTCTGACTTGAGTTGCTATATCTTTTCTAACTGATCCGGGTTCTGGTTTTCGAAAACCAGACTCTCAAACCGACCTAATTTCCCATTGCTTTAACATTGCGACTAACTTTGAAGGCTCATAACTCAAAGTGAGGATGTCGTAGAAACTTGCGGGTTACCACGTTTGAAGAAGCTGGCAGGCTCTGTAAGAACTTACCTCACAATGGGGTGTAAGTTGCACCCCTGGGGCGTAAGAGCCCCCCAAAAGTCCCCATTGACTTATAATGGGACAGGAAACATGCCCATATAAGGCGTCATAACTGTCCCATGTTGAATAACTTCGCAGTACAACCACTTAGAGACAAGGGGGAGGACTCATTTTACTCAGGAAACCAATCAGTATCCCAGGAACTTCCTTAAGCTACGAAGCCACGCCCATAGCAACCATTTACAGCAACCTAGCAACCGCTCCCATAGACTCCCATTATAAAAAGTCCATATGGATATCTTTGCAACACAGTGTCGTAGAGACAAGGGGATGGGCTCATTTGACTCAGGCAACCAATCAGTGTAACAGGATCATCATGAAGCTATTAAGCCACGCCCATAGCAACCATTTACAGCAACCACTCCCATAGACTCCCATTATAAAAAGTCCAGATGGATATCTTTGCAACTCAGTGTCGTAAAGACAAGGGGTGGGCTCACTTGACTCAGGCAACCAATCAGTATCCCTGAAACTTCATTAAGCTACGAAGCCACGCCCATAGCAACAAAACATGTTAATTTAGCAACCATTTAACAAGACCTATAACTCTTCATCAGAACATCGTAGAGACATGGGGATTGGTTCGTTTCACTCATAGCTTAGAGTATCATCAAATGGCAGATGCTAAGCCACGCCCATAACAACCAAATAGATTAGCCTAGCAACCGTTTTGCAATACCTATATCTCTGCATCACAACATCTTAGAGAAATGGGGTTTGGTTCGTTTCACTTATGGCTTGGAGTATTATCAATTACCAGCTACCAGGCCACGCCCATAGCAACCAAACAAATGACTTAGCAACCGTTTAGCAGGACCAATATCTCTGCTTTAGAACATTGTAGAGACATGGGGGTTGGCTCGCTTCACTTGTGGCTCAAAGTATTATCAGTTGCCAGCTGGCAAAGCCACGCCCATAGCAACCAAACCCAAGACCTTAGCAACCGTTTAGCCAGACCTACAGTATATCTCTTCATCAGAACAATGAGAACAAAGTTTTACGATAAGTTTAATCGATAAAACCTTTCAAACTATTTCAAACTCTTCAGGACAGGCTTTGTCAAGCCGACATAAAGTTTGTACTCGAACTTTACTTTCTAGTTCACTCTTAGAACTGTCATGACTGTGTTTCCCAAACAGCAGGCATCCACAAAAGCAGCGCATTTATTGGAAGTTTTATTATATATGAAAATTATTATATTCAGTGGCTTCTCTTACTTTTCTTACTGATATTTAGTAGCAGTTTATTAGGAAGTGATGGTTGACTAGTTGGATGGAAACAGTGCTTATTCGAAAATGTTTTATGCAATATTCCAATTTTGCGCATAAGCTAAATTCGCAACTTTGGATGGAAACTCGGCTTGTGATTGGACGTCTGGTTAAAAAGTGATATTGACGAGCTCCGCATTTCAACCAAAGTCAAAAATCTTATGTATGTCAGCTTTACTGTCACAAAGTTAATAAGTACAAATATTATGACCAGTAATAATCCATTTTAAAATGTATAATATCCCAAATTAATGTGTATATTTGTATTGAAGTTGAGAATATAACATTTTTTAAATCCTTAGAGACATCGTTTGGCCAATGGAGGGCCAGGCTCCACCGCCCAAGCATCCCAAATTGCAAAAGCAAATTCTAGGCAGTTAATTTGTTTTGAATTCTTTGTTTTGTTTTGCAGGTCTGTCAGTGGAAGGAAGCTGTGTTCAAGTTGTGGCCACCCACTTGGCAAAGGGGCAGCTATGATTATTGAGACTCTCAGCCTTTACTTCCACATTCAGTGCTTTAAGGTATTTGTGTGTGTAGATATATATCAGTTGTAAAATTACTGGGGGATTACAATATACCAATACATATCACAAAAAATATGCTATGACAGTGGTTCTCAAACTGGGGGCCGTGGCTGCCTGGGTGGGCATTTTATAAAATATGGAAATTTATCTTAAATTTTATGCAATCAAACATCAGAAAAATAAGACTACCAGCCAAATTAATTGATGTTCCGGCATTGTATAACTGAATATGTTTTTGGTTGAATTAAAATTTTAAGTTTAAGATTATAATTCTTTATTTGGGAGGGCTGCAAAGCGATGCACAGTACGAAAAGGGGGCCTTCAGTTTGAGAGTTTGAAAAGTTTGAGAACCACTGTGGTATGGCAATTGTAAAACCATTTTAAAACAATGAAAAAATAATACAAAAAGCTAATTCAAACACAACAATAAAACTGTATAAAAAGTGAAATGAAACTATAATAACTCTGGTCATACCTTGGAGTGTTTAAGGGTATTAAAATGTAAAAATTGGAAGAACATTTTTTATAAACATAGAAGATAGCGATACTACTTTCTCATGGCTAAGCAAAAATAGAATAACATTGTCAATTTTCAGGGTTTTTAAAGATGTATATAGTTTTAAAGGATTTATAAAATATTTTATATTTTATTTATATTTATTTATTATTTTTTTAATTCCCTGTGAATAAAATTACAAAATATGACAACATTTGGTGTGTTGGGGCAGTAACATTAAACAGTTGTTTTAAGTATGTTATGTTTTTCCTATCATGATTCTCTTAGTGTGGAATCTGCAAGGGCCAGCTGGGTGACACAAGCACAGGAACAGATGTGAGGATCAGAAATGGACTCCTCAACTGCCATCAGTGCTATATCCGGTCCCGCTGTAAGTCTATCTCCCAATATCAACTTTTAGAATGCTAATGCTGTATTCAAATTCATGATCTTAAAAAGGATTTTCAAACCTTAAAAAAGTTTTTCTGAATATAAATTTGAATAATATTGAAAATGTAATACTAATAATTGATATGAGTCCAAATAGTGTTCGAATTGTGTGTTCTTAGGGGGTCCCCAATCAGCCCTTTAAAAAAGCATCAATGATGACTACTGCACAATGAAATTGTGAAAAGCGCTATATAAATAAAATTGACTTGACTTGACTACTCAACCAATATATAGCCTATATAAAAGTACTGCCTTTACAGAGATGTCAGTACAAGCATCAGTAATCTGATAGTTTAGATCACAGTGATTTGATCACGTTAAACACAATAAATGTATTAAAAATGTTGATAATCCATTAAGAGATCGATATGAATAGATGCAGAATAAAAAAGGAAATTCCTTGGAGTGAGAGCAGGTCAAAAGTCAATAGTCACTGTACAAAACAGTATTTTGACTGTTTCAAATGTGATTAATCTCCTAATAATGTTGATCATGCGTAAGTAGAAATCCATATGAACAAATGAATAGTTTATTTGTAGTTATTTGTATTAACTATTATATAGTTTATATTTAAAATATTTATATTTAAAAACTTTATTTTTCAGTTTTTTTTGCAAGACTACATGCATATTAAAATTATAGTAACTGTTCAGTTTTAAGAAAACTTCTTCAATATTTTGTTTGAATATATTCAATAAAAAAAAGAGGTTCCGCAGTCTGTCAATGTCTTTTGTGAACAGCATGCGGCTTGCTTGAGTTTAATTGAAATTTTGTTAGCTTCTTATGAAATATGGACAGATAACAAGCAATGTTGCTTTGTTTTAGCGCAATAATTTAACAGAAATATGTTTTTTTACTATTATAGTTTTAAGACTGGGGACCTCCCAAGTTAATTATTTCAGGCCTTATGGGTGGTCCTTTAATGCTTATGGTAGGTGCAGGATCCCCCAGGCCCCCCTCGGTTCAAACACTGTTGAGCATTATTAAGGTTTATTAAATTCCGTCAACAGATTTTCAGTGTCACATGCTCTTTATTTTTCTTGTCTTTCAGCCGCTGGACAGCCCACAACCCTGTGAACTATTCAGTTTGTGAGCTTAAGAATTATACACAACACTTCATAACATCTTAATTCCCAAGTAGGGTTGGGAATCGAAAATCAATTCCAATTTGAAATCGGATTTAAAAGGATAGGAATCGGATCGGAAACAAAAGGAAAGAATCGGATACTTGAGATTAAAATTTGAATTCCTCTGATCAATTCCTGTGTGCATGTTTTAAGAAAAGTACATGCGTTGAGTGATCTGCTGATATCTCAATAAAAGCCTTTATGAAAATTAACAATATTTTTTACCATAGTAAGCATAGTTTAACTATAGTATTTGCATTAAAAACCGCAGGAACCACAAATTAACCATAGTTTCATTATAGCTACTACAGTTTAACCATGATGTAGTTCAGCTATGGTAATACAAATTGTAATAAATCAGAACAAAACATGGTTCTATATGTATATATATACACAAAACAGTGCTCATAAATATATAGATATAATTATAATAATCTTATTGATATAAAAAAATATCAATAAGCAGGCTAAATTACCATACCGGTTGATATCTAAATGTTTTACTTCAACTGTGGAATCGATAAGAATCGAAATCGATAAGCAGAATCGGAATTGCAATCGGAATCGATAAAATTCAAACGATTCCCAACCCTTTTCCCAAGCACATTTAACATGAAACCACAGCAACACTTTTGTTTCCCACTAAATGCATAGTGAAAACCATGTTTTCATGTTTCTGACATTGTGACAGACAAATAAGCAAATGTTTATTATCTGAAAAACAGTTTTAAAGAATATGTGACACAATAAGGAGAAAAATAAGAATTGAGCTATTCAATCAAGTGGATAAATTTTAAAACACTTAAGATGTGTCTGAATCAATCTTTATCCTGATTCTGAAATGTATTTTATTTAAAATGTTTCATCCATTTTTTTATTTGTTTCTCAACTGCATAATAATCCTGCCATTTAGAAGATTAAAACAATTGGATATCAATGTGCCTTATGAGAGATGCAATGTCTGTACAAGAGACATTGCGACAAGAGTGAATGATATTTTGGATCTATAGACTTTGCACACTGGAAAAACTGTTTGATCATTTATTCATTCTGAACATGACAAAGCAATACAAATGTTTAACACAGTCTTAAGAATAGGCTTATAACTGTTTACTCATTCATTATAAATACTTGACCAGAATGGGCATAGGAGACTTTTGGGATCTGAAAATTGATCACTCTCATCATGTTGGCTGTTTCTTCTGTTCTTCTGTAATCAATTTATTTAGCCAGTATTTATGTGCTTCGGGAGGGTTGTGTATGTTTAACTTCCCATAACTTTAGGTTGACAGAAGGTCAAAACATTTGCCGGTGTATGATATTTAGGAAACAAAGCAGTTACCTTGGATAATATATATATATATATATATATATAGAGTGAGAGAGAGAGAGAGAGAGAGAGAGAGAGAGAGAGAGAGAGAGAGAGAATCTAGGGTATGATATTTATTCAAATATACACTATCCAAAATAGAAAAAAATAATGTTCAAATGCATCAGCTGTATGTTTATTAATAAAGTATTTAAAACATGTAATTGAGTTTGTTTCTTTGTTTCACAGTCCACAAATGTTAAAGATGTAAATATTGATACTTATAATATATAAAACAACTGTGCAAATCTTGACGTTGTGCTGCATTTGATACTACAGTCCCCATTATCCTTCTGAATAGGCAAAAAAATGCTGCCATTAGTGGTATTGCTCTGGCATGGTTTAAATAATATTTATCTGACCGTTTTTGCTTTTTTGCCAAAATCAGTGAGGTGTCTTTTCAATCAGAAGTTCAGTACAGAGTGTCACATGGCTCAATGTTAGGACCTCTGCTTTTCACACTATATATGCTACCCCTAGGAGCTATAATTAAGAAACATGTTAGTTAGTTTTCACTGTTACGTTGGCTGATGATACTCTGCTCTATATCTCCTCAAGCCCTCACGAAACACATTAATTCACAACAATGGATGGCTAGCAACTGCCTACTAGTAAATTCAGAATGTTTGGCATGCTGTCCAGGGGGAGGGCTCAAAGCTCTGAATTTTAGCCCGAATTTTAGCCCTTGATTCACCCCTTAACTGGCATAGATACCAACAGAGAACGAGGTGATGGAATGCTGCAAAACTGTCACGGGACCAAGGTGAAGGGATGGCTTTATAAAGAGTCTTCTCCGTGGTGATTGGATTACATAACCATGCTCCTTCCGAACTTGATTAATTAAACTTCTGGATGCCAGTAAGTTACTGTAAAAGTGTTTACAGTAAACCATTTACAGTGTTTACTGTAATGTCTTTTCACAGTAATAATACTGTCTACTGTATTTTCTTATATTTACTGTAATTACATTTTACAGTAATAATATTGTCTACTGTATTTTCATATCTTAACTGTAATGTCTTTTCACAGTAATACCACTATCTACTGTTTTTCATTTATAGTACTAGAATTTATTTCCTATTGCAGAATCAGGATTGGTTTTACAATTTGGGTTTAACTTTAAACAATACATTTTCTATACCTGTAAAAAACTATCTATAATTCACAAGTTGCAATAAAGTTGAAGAAACAGGTCTACTCACAGCAGTTAAAGTTTTATTTTAAACAGAATTTCATTTAAAAATACTCAGAAAACCAGGGAACAAAACAATGCATTGAGAACTGACAAAAAAATTAAGGAAACAGAGTTAAAAACATACAAACCACTTAATGTTTTTACCAATGCCAATCTACAGGTTGTTTTAAAAATGTCATAGGTCAAAGAGCATACGGGTCACATGACAATAAACATGCATGATGCAGCATGTCCGAAATGTAATAATACTACTCCCACAAAAACTATAGAACATACTGTTTTAATGGTAGATAGGTAGGTACTTAATTTAAATCAGTACATACTGTTGCAGAATGCAGTTTGGATGCAGCATAGGTCAGAGAACTCAAATCAAACAGCAAAAAAAAAACATGTTTGTTTTGTTTGTAGTGTTGTCGTCAGTAGTGCTTCATTTCATTACTCAACTAGCTCGTTGATAAAAGATGCCACAAGGATTCAGGCTGGTGATTTTTCTTCTGTGTCTGGCTTATATGTGATTTTGATTGGCATTTGGTGCTATCAGGGTGTGTTCTCAGAAAAACCTGCAAGCACAAGAAAAGAAACACATTATTTAAGCATTATTTATAAACTGAATTTACATTACAATATTTTCATTACTGCTAAATGTATAAATATCAATATTTATAAACTGTTTATGAATGAAAAATGAATAAAATGAAGACACAATATTATTAAAATACATTTAATTCCTAAATATTTAGGGAAAACCAGACCAAAATCTAACTGTTGAGTCAGGGCAGAGATTCAACTGACAGCTGTCAATTTCAGTATAATTTACAGTAACACTGCTCAAGTGTTTTAACAGTTAAAGGGATAGTTCACCCAATAACGAAACTTGTGTCACCATTTAATCTCTGTCTTGTCATTTAAAACCTTTAAGACTTTTTTCTTCATCAGAACACAAAAGAAGTGTAAATTTTGGTAAAACAAAACCATATGCCCCCATTGACTTCTATTGTATGGACACAAAACTGAAGTCAATGAGGACCAACAGTTTTCTGTTACCAACATTCTTCAAAATATCTTTTGTGTTCTGTTGAAGAAAGAAAGTCATACAGGTTTGAAATGACAAGAGGGTGAGTAAATAATGACAGATTTTTTTTGGGTGACCTATCCTTTTAATTTGTGTTCCGAAGATGAACGGAGGTCCTATGGTTGTCGAATGACTTGAGGAAGAGTAATTTTTGGGCGGAGCATCCCTGTAATAATGGTTAATTAGTTGGCCGCTTCCTGGTATTGCACACTGAAAATCTGTTAGCTCTTGTGGCTCTATGATGACTCTACCCTCCATTGTCAGCATCCATTTTTGGCATGGAAAACAGAATCTCCTGTAACAGACACCATCATAGCAGCTTTTTAGTAAGGGTAAGGAAAAACTATTGCTACAAATCATGATTCTTGAGACTATTTTTCACCATTATTTTCACCATAATAAAAAATCTATATTCACATGCTAATATATTATGATAAAATTATTCATGCAAATACAAAAATTCAAAAGTTCCTTCTCCAGCACTACCGGTTTGTATGGTGTGTTCCATTTAGTATTGATTGTCCTTCACCTTGCAATTTAATTTAAACATTTTCCATTAGCCATGGTATTTAAAAAAGCATTTTGATAAACTTACCAAGTGCAATCAGTCTTGGGGTGCTGGGCACAGAAAGGGATCCCTCTACATCTGCTGGAGTCACCTAAAAGTACAGCAATTAACAAGCTGAGAGAGATTCATTACATGTATAAAGAATATACTTAAAGTGATATACTTAAATCTGTTATCATTTACTCGCCCTCTTGTCATTTCACACCTGTATGACTTTCTTCCTTCCACAGAACACAAAAGATATTTTGAAAAACGCTGTTAACTTGACACCTTTCACTTGCAAATAGTTTTGTGTCTATACAATAGAAGTGAATGGGGTCCAGTGCTATGGAGGACCGGAAGAGTCATATTAAACTAAGAAATGCTTTAATACTTTACACAAGTAATTCTACAATAAAAATAGGCATTAATACATTTGTTTACAACTTAATTTATTTATCCAAATATAAATAGGTGAATTGATAAAGTCATTCATTATTTAACGCTTTAATGGGCAATAAAAAGCGTGATTATAAAAATAATTAATAAATGAAATATTAATCCATCAATAAATACTTCAAATTAAAAAGGGAATTAAAAAAACAACATAAAACAATCAATAAGTACATCGTTATAAACAGGGTGTCACGATTGAGGTGCAGAGAACCCAGATGCAGGCAGGCGGTGGGTAAGGGGTTAACAAAAATACTTTATTTTACAAAACAAAAAGACAAAGCAAACACCCACGATGGGGATATAAACAAGAAAACAAGATAACAGGAAGCAGACAAGACGTAGACTAACTAAGACTAAACTAAAATAAACAACACTGGACAAAAGCTAAACTAAAGACTTACTAAACTCAACTTGACAGGGGTTTTCACAGACAACAGGAACACAGCACACATGGCAGACGAAAGGCACTCGACGAAACCATACACAACGTAATACTGAACAGAGTACAATCCAACAGCACAAGACAAAGAAACATGAGGGTATAAATAGGGAGAGACAAACGAGGGATAACGACACGGGGCAGGTGTGGGTAATTAAACACTCAGGGAAAGATAACGAGGAAACGAGATGGCGGGAACAGAGAAGAGACACTGGAGAGAACGCATATTATTGTCAAAGGACAATAATATGTTTCTCTCCACACATAACCAAAGGCTTTGCCATGGCTCTGCTACAGGACCAAGAAAGACATGACTAAATGAAGCAGAGCCATGACACAGGGCCGGATTATCCAATAGGCATTATGGGCAGGGGCCCATGAGCGCGCGCTTGGGGCCCAGGCAAGGGGAAGAAAATTTCACATAACAGCGTTTACGCCAAATTCATTTGTGTGCGCACATGGAGGTGCACACACAAAACATTGTTTCTGAATTAGAAAATCTGTCTTTTGATTTAGTCACTTTTACGAGCCATCTAGCGGCTTTTGTTCAGAAGAAGCACATAGCGACAAATCTATCCACTTCTTGGATAAACCTTAGCTTTCATTCAGTGGGAAAATGTCGCCAGTGCTGCCCCGCGAGCGCGAGGTCTCTCTTTCCCGGCGCAGGGATCCCTTCTCACGGCGTCACACTGTACAGTGAGCGGCAGGAAGAAGCACCATGGTACGACAGGTGACCCGTGAATAAAATGAGTACGAAACAGCGTTTCCAACAACCCGTCACTGTTATCGACTGTTTGGATAAATAAATATGAACAAATTTCATCCGTAAATATGCACATGGTTACCATGAGGCTGTGTGAAAGATCATATAACGTTAGCCGAAATCACCGCTTTTTATTGTGAGTTGTTAGATGATGTCGCGTCATGAACTGACAACAGAAATGTCTTGGTTACGGATGTAACCTCGGTTCCCTGATGGAGGGAACGAGACGTTGTGTCGAACCGACAGAATGGGGTTTGTCTTGAGAACCTATCATCTTCTGAGTATTTAGAAAAGGCCAATGAAAATTGGCGAATGAAATTTGCATGCCGGGCTCCTCCCCGGATGTCCGGGTATAAGAGGGAAGCCGGCGTGCTCATTCATTCACCTTTGGTCTGAGGAGCCTAAAGCATCCTCCCCCGACCGCTGGGGTGGGCGGCCAGTGTTGTGGCATGAGGGACACAACGTCTCGTTCCCTCCATCAGGGAACTGAGGTTACATCCGTAACCAAGACGTTCCCTTTCTGTCGGTCTCTCGACGTTGTGTCGAACCGACAGAATGGGGTTCCTATGGAAGACGCCACAGCACTGAGCCGCGTCACAATCTCTGCGGAGCGACGTTGACTGGCCTGGGCGAGTCAGACGAACACGCTAGCGCAAAATTATGACCTTCCAGTGGAGAGGAAGGGGGACCCAGAGCTTTCCACAAAAAGTTGGGAAGCCCCCTAACGCCGGCCGTCACGGGCGGAGGCCTGATTCTCTAAATGGCGAGAAGCCGCCCGGCACCGTACGGGCCACTGGGTAAGCATTATTCCCCCCTGGGGGGGAAAAACGCTGCAGAGGCCACTACCTACCGTAGGGAGGAATTAGTGGAGACACCACATGGTCTCACCATCAGGGGAGAACTCATGGGAGGAATGTGCGGACTGCAGGAGTTAACCGCAAGGTGGGAGTCCACCTGGGGAGGTCATGGGTTGCCAAGGTGGGAACCAATCATGAGGATACATCAGACGGAACAGCCCACGGAGGGGGGGTTACCACGTCTGGAGCACTAGGTCCGGTTAGAGCTATGTGGAATAACTCAACTGTTCCCCGGCCTAAGGGGGCAGGGCTGCTCTGCCCAGCCTGTCCCCTGGAAGGGTGCTTAGTGATGGATGGAATGCCTATTCTTTACCCGAGGGGAAAGAAGTGAGGCTGGATCGCCACTGCTCCCCCCGAAGGGGGAAGGGCTTCCGCAGGCGTACGCCCAACGGCTGCCGGTCCTACCTGTTGCCCTGCAGGACGCGGGCTGACACCGGTTCAACGCGGAGGTTGTAGAACCTCGCGAAGGTATTGGGCGTAGCCCAACCCGCAGCTCTGCAGATGTCTGCCAGAGAGGCGCCCTGAGCCAGTGCCCACGAGGAGGCGACACCCCGAGTGGAGTGCGCCTTAACTCCTAAGGGGCAGGGGCGATCTTGCGACCGGTATGCCAAGGATATGGCATCCACGATCCAGTGCGCCAGTCTCTGTTTGGAGACAGCTCTCCCCTTCTGCTGACCTCCAAAACAGACAAAGAGCTGCTCAGAGCTTCTGAAGCCCTGCGTGCGGTCCAAGTAGAGGCGCAGTGCGCGTACTGGACACAACACGGAAGGGGTTGGGTCTTCCTCCCCGGTGGGGAGCGCCTGCAAGTTCACCACCTGGTCCCGGAAGGGAGTGGTGGGAACCTTGGGCACGTAGCCGGGCCGTGGTCTCAGGATAACGTGAGAGTCTCCAGGCCCGAATTCTAGGCAACCCGAGGACACAGAGAATGCTTGTAGGTCCCCTACCCTCTTGAAGGAGGCGAGCGCTACCAGGAGGGCCGTCTTTATCGACAGGCGAGAAAGATCGGCCTCTCCTAGGGGCTCGAAGGGGGGCCTCTGGAGGCCCTCCAGGACCACTTCGAGGTCCCAAGAGGGTACGGGGCGCGGGCGAGGCGGATTCAACCGTCTCGCGCCCCTCAGGAACCTGGTGACCAGGTCGTGCTGCCCTAGAGACTTACCAGCAACTGGGTCGTGATGTGCGGCTATAGCGGCAACATACACTTTCAGTGTGGAAGGGGAGAGGTTTTTCTCAAGTCTCTCCTGGAGAAAGGACAGTACGTACCTGATCGAGCATCTCTGCGGGTCTTCTCCGTGAGAAGAGCACCAAGACGAGAAGATGCGCCACTTGAAGGCATACAGTCTCCTAGTGGCCGGAGCCCTAGCCTGTATGAGGGTCTCTACCACCGCCGGGGGTAGGTCGCTCAGGATCTCCTCGTCCCGTCCAGGGGCCAGACATGGAGGCTCCAGAGGTCTGGCCTGGGATGCCAAAACGTGCCCTTCCCCTGAGAAAGGAGGTCCTTCCTCAAGGGAATCGGCCAGGGGGGAGTTGTTGTCAGGCTCACCAGCTCTGAGAACCAAGTCCGGTTGGGCCAATAGGGCGCAACTAGTAGCACTTGATGCTCCTCTTCCCTGACCTTGCACAGGGTCTGTGCAATGAGGCTCACTGGGGGGAAGGCGTACTTCCTCTTGTCCCGCGGCCAGCTGTGCGCAAGGGCATCCGTACCGAGGGGACCGTCGGATAGGGAGTACCAAAGCGGACAATGGGTGGAGTCCGGGGAGGCAAACAGGTCCACCTGCGCCCGACCGAACTGCTCCCATATGAGCTGAACCGCGTGAGGGTGGAGTCGCCACTCTCCGCGAGGTGACCACTGACGAGAGAGCCTGTCTGCTGTCTGGTTCAGGTCGCCCGGGATGTGTATGGCTCGCAGGGAGCTGATCACCTGCTGACTCCACAGGAGGAGGCGTCGGGCGAGTCGTGTTAGCTGCCGTGATCGAATGCCACCCTGGTGGTTGATATATGCCACGGCAGCTGTGCTGTCCGACCGGACCAGCACGTGTCTGCCCTGCACGAAGGGTTGGAACCTCTTCAGCGCAAGTAGCACAGCCCACAACTCTAGGCAGTTGATGTGCCATCGCAGGCGGGGGCCCGTCCACCGCCCCGACACTGCGTGCCCGTTGCACACAGCACCCCAGCCCTGAAGGGAGGCATCCGTCGTTACCACGACGTGCCTTGACACCTGCCCTAGGGGGACCCCCTCCCGTAGGAAGGCCATAGACGACCAAGGGGTCAGGGTGCGCCGGCAGAAAGGCGTGATGACCATACGCCTGCTGCCGGTGTGCCACACTCTCCAAGGAACTCGACTCTGTAGCCAGTGTTGGAGCGGTTGCATGTGCATCAACCCGAGGGGGACCACCCCCGCCGAGGATGCCATGTGCCCCAGGAGCCTCTGAAATTGTTTTAGGGAGACCGCACTGACCGGGCGCGCTCTGTAGTCAGTCGCGCTGTCATGGAGATGGAGTCGAGTTCCATACCGAGAAAGGAGATGCTCTGCGCGGGGGAGAGCTTGCTCTTTTCCCAGTTGACCTGTAGTCCCAACCGATCTAGGTGCCGGAGCACCAGGTCCCTGTGTGTACACAACAGATCTCACGAGTGAGCCGAGATGAGCCAGTCGTCGAGAGAGTTGAGTACCCGCACACCTTCTTCCCTGAGCGGAAGGAGGGCGGCTTCCACGACCTTCATAAAGACCCGTGGAGACAGGGACAGACCGAAGGGGAGGACCCTGTACTGATATGCCCGTCCCTCGAACGCAAACCGCAGGAACGGCCGGTGTCGAGGGAGGATCGAGACATGAAAGTACGCATCCTTCAGGTCGATTGCCATGAACCAATCCTGACGCCTGACGGACGTCAGGATGAGCTTTTGCGTGACCATCCTGAAAGGCAGCTTGTGTAGGTGTCTGTTCAGAACACGCAGATCCAAGAAAGGGTGCAACCCTCCGCCTTTCTTGGGGACAATGAAGTACGGGCTGTAGAACCCGCTGAGCATCTCGGCCGGTGGGACGGGCTCGATCGCTCCCTTCACCAGAAGGGAGGCGACCTCCGTCCGCAGTACGGGTGCATCTCTGCCTCTGACTGAGGTAAAAAAGACACCCCGGAACTTGGGCGGACGTGTAGCGAACTGAATCGCGTAGCCGACACGGATCGTCTTCCTCAGCCAGTCTGACAGTCTGGGAAGCTGAGCCCAAGCTCCCAGATACTGAGACAGGGGGACTAGAGGTTTGATCTGCTTCATCGCCCCCGCGGAGGGTGGTTCGATGGCTAGCAGTACGGATTCCTTGCCGGGGGAGGACCCTCGGGGAGGAGATCGGCTCTGCTATTTTTCCTGCCTGGCGATTGTCCAGCTCAACGTCTGTCTGAGAGTGCTGAAGGCTGGTGTTTATACTCGACATCGCGATTCGCCGTGACGCAACGTCGAGTTGCCGTCCACCGTCGACCAGAGGGTGGGAACGGCTGTGAAAACCCAGAGAGAGAGGAAGCTCTTTTTGTGAGGAAGTGGGCGTTGGCCCCCCAGGGGGGACCAGCTGATGGTAGGACGGGGCAGGAACCATCCCTATCCGACCCAGCGATGGAGTGGCTGGAATCGGGCCCGGTGGTAGTCTCAATCTCACTGGGGTCGCTTCTGCTTCCGCGACGGCTGCTGACGGGGAGGCGGTTTCCTCTTCGACGTCCTTTTCCGGGAGGCAGCCTGAGAAGGGGACACTGGAGCCAGAACCGGAGTCGAAGAGGGCCGAGGCTGCTGGGAAGCAGACACCACTCGGGATCTCGAAGGCCTGACGGCGGCCGAGTCATGGCGGGGCAGGATGTGTCTGATTCTGCTTCTTCACCGTCGAGAACTGCTGAGAGAAATCCTCAACGGTGTCACCAAACAGCCCTCCCTACGAGATGGGGGCGTCGAGAAAGCAAACCTTCTCGGCGTCCCGCATCTGCGCAAGGTTAAGCCAGAGGTGCCTCTCTTGGACCACCATGGTGGACATCGCCCGACCCAAGGCCCGTGCCGTCACCTTAGTCGCCCGTAGAGCGAGATCGGTGGCGGTACGGAGTTCCTGCATTACCGTTGGGTCGGTCTTACCCTCGTGGAGCTCCTTCAACGCCTTGGCCTGATGGACCTGCAGGATGGCCATGGCGTGGAGGGAGGAGGCGGCCTGACCCGCAGCCGTGTAAGCCTTCG
>NW_026634086.1:83940-99626 GCF_024868665.1 Triplophysa rosa
GTCGGTCTTACCCTCGTGGAGCTCCTTCAACGCCTTGGCCTGATGGACCTGCAGGATGGCCATGGCGTGGAGGGAGGAGGCGGCCTGACCCGCAGCCGTGTAAGCCTTCGACACCAGAGATGCCGAAAACTTACACGCCCTGGATGGGAGTCTAGGCCGAGCCCTCCAGGTGGCCGCTGTCTGAGGGCACAGGTGCACCGCGACAGCACGCTCCACCTGGGGGATATCGACATAGCCCCTGGCCGCCCCACCATCGAGGGAAGTAAGGGCGACTGAGCCTTTCTGATTGGAACGGGCTGTGAGGGGTCCAAGTCTTACTCAGCTCCTCATGCACCTCCGGGAAGAACGGGACCGGAGCTGGGTGCGGCTTGGAGCCGCGCTCAGACCCCAGGTACCACGTATCCAACCGCGAGCACTGGGGTAAAGGCGGTTCTGTGCACTGCAGCCCAATGCTCACGGCGGCCCGGAAGAGCATGGTTGACATCTCAACGTCCGCCTCTTCCTGGGCTCTACCCCCCGGGGGAAGGAGCTCCGAGGAATCATAGTGGTCGGATGCCAAGAGATCGCCCTCCGATGCTGTGATCGACATCTCATCTTCGTCACGCACTTCCGAGTACGTGGCGGAGGAACAAGACGGGGTAGGACCGTCTTTTGAGGGATGGTCAGACGAGCGAGACGGGGCGTGAACGGTCCGTGAGCCTGTGGCTGGCAGGTTAACGTTCACAGTGATCCCCATATCACCCCCGGTGTTAACCGAAACGGGCGGCAGGGCCATAGTCACTGCCGTCACAGATCGGGTAACAGACGAGGTGGTGGCTTTATCCATAAAGAATACCACCACCCATGACCGCAACGTCTGTATAGGCATCCGCCCGCAGTGCGGGCAGGATGTATCCACGAAGGCTGCCTCAGTGTGCCGGAGACCCAAACACCTGAGACAGACATCGTATCCATCCCCTTCCTCAATGAGCGCGTTGCACCCAAGAGAACAGCGGGACATGCCACGCTGGAGAAATTTGCTCTTTTAGAAAAAAGGAAATATTGTTCAGACACTTATGGAAATGCCGAGACGCACAGGGGAAAGTCGCTGCAGGAAGGGACCGTCCGCTGCACCACGTCGTAGATTCCAGCAGGATAGGACCAGCGAAGATCTGGAAGATCAGCGAAGATCTGGAGATGCTCATCAGATGCTTAGGCTCTGAAGAACAAAAGGTGAATGAATGAGCACGCCGGCTTCCCTCTTATACCCGGACATCCGGGGAGGAGCCCGGCATGCAAATTTCATTCGCCAATTTTCATTGACCTTTTCTAAATACTCAGAAGATGATAGGTTCTCAAGACAAACCCCATTCTGTCGGTTCGACACAACGTCGAGAGACCGACAGAAAGGGAACTGAAAACACAGTAGGCTATGTCAATGAGAACGGTTTTATTGTTGTAAACATGAGTTGATATACCCTCGCGGCTGTCTTAAATCTTAAAAGGTAAGCGTTTTTTACATTTATTTGGTGGTGCTTCCATGCCAATTATGAATTATTTTATATTGATATAATGTTGATCAGTAACTGCCCTACTTTACCAATATTAAGCCTTCATTATTAGATAATCCACAGTGCTTTTACATACGCACACAAATGATGATGTCATAATATATATGCTAAAGAATTATACTTATAATACTCGTTAATGTCGTTTACTGTAACACATTACACGCTTAAATAAGAACGTGAGTCGCAAGGTGCTTGTTATACAAATAAAGTTTAACAAATAGACAAATTACTCTTGAAGTACAATCATTGACAAAGACTGCCCATTTATTCTTAGAAAAATAAAGATGAAAATATTTGAAAATTGCACTTAAGAATATTCTTTAAAACTTTCTGTAATTTATCTTAAGAAAGTTCTTATATTTTCTCTTAAGAACAGTTTTGCATGTCCTGCATGTTTGTGTGTGAATTATGGAAGAATCTGATAGAACTGATTTGGTAGAGGTGTGGTAGTGTGTGCTGCTTGCATATGCCAGTGAGCTACAGTATGCAGGGAAATGTCTTAATATTGTTGCAGCTGGTCCAGAAAAGCATTGTTGCAATCATGAGGTGTAAAGTGTGATGGAGGATGTGTACAGGTGTTGATGTAGTCCTTCAGGTTGTGATCATAGTTTGTAACTTGTCAGTGTAATCCTGTAAAAGATAGAGGTGTTTATAAGCATGGTACCCTATAGGCTAATTAAAAACTTTATTGTGTGCACGTGTATGTGGGGGGGTCCATAAAACACTTGTGCCCAGGGGCCTCTGAATTCTTAATCCGGGCCTGGTTATAAAGTGCATTAATTAATTCCTAAATAAATAGTGGAATTTCAAAATGTATTTGAAAATGCGATTTAAAAAGAGGAATAAATAAATGGAATTACAAATTAAACTACTTTAATCAGTCATTTAAAAGGCGATTTCTTTTACCATTTCCATTTCCACGCTGCCTTTCCTTTTCCGATTTGCTATTCGATTAGGTTAGTTATTTAGCTTTTCCTTTTAGCCTCTCCATTTAGCATTTCCCTGACACTTTGGGTCCTTGCATTGGTAAAACGAGGTTAAACAATGCAAATTAGCTATGGCGAGAGAGATGTAACAAGCTCTCTGATTGGCTAGTTCCTTGTACGTCATATTCAGAGGTATTGTAACAAACATTAGCCACCACTAATGGCACTAGGCTGCTTCAAATAATGTTGCTACCACCACCTTTAATTATGAACCGGTAAGGTCCGGAGGGAGCAGACACGCCAACCACTCAAGGATACCAGAGAAAAAGATATGTTTATTTCAATAAGAGCAGCTCTGCAGTATTTGTCATAATTTAATTCACAATAACACACACTGGTTATCCCCTATCACAGCCAACCACCATAAATTGGCCCAGCACACAGTAGATATTCACAGCAAACAATTCATAGTGCAAACGAACAGCACACGTCATCAATACCAGTTAGCACAGCACACATTATAAATGTTCTTAAAACACGTCCCATGCACATACGTGAAGGTGACCGTCATATAAAACCAGCATATGGCATTGAAAGAAAATTAAGCAGATCCACAAAGTAGCACAAGCACATTAACAAACACACAAGTAAAGCAATTAAAACCGGACTTCCCTGCTCGTCTGACGACACCCCGTTGTCACGCTCAGCAGGCAGTCGTCTCTCGGCCGCGAGGATTGAGGAGAGTTATTCAAACGGTCCGCCGGTGTCCACCTATAGTCCCTTTCCTCTCTCGACTTATTTCCCACTATCTACCTCCGGGCCAATAAGTGGACCCCAGGTTTTCTTCGGCGCCAGTGGTGCTAGCCAGCCACGAATGCCACAATTCGATCCCCTTTCCCCGTGGACTCTACCGGCTTACTTTTCCGCGTCTCACAATCCTTTCTCCTCCTCCCCTCCTTTTTTTACATTGCTCTTCTTTCTCCCCTTTTTAACACGTTGCCGCCATCACTCATTGTCCACAAGTGCATTCATTAATAACAGCACCCCTTCTTCATTACGTCACTTTTTCATGACATCACTATCCTCAGGTTATATGCATTACAGCATGTTAGATGAGCAATGGAGAAGAGGATAGACCTGTTGTTCACTGCACGTGTAACCAGCGCGTTATCAGCGCCTGCTTTTCTCTAACAGAAATCATAGAAAAGGAAACGTATTGTTAGAACATGTTAGAACATTCACACTGCACGTGGAAGCAGCAGATGCTACTGTGTACTGTCTACTGTTTAGCAAAAATTAAAAGCAATGCTTAGGAAGTATTGTATCGAGACAGGGTCTGAGTGGGATGAAGGTGTTCCTTTGCAATCCGTGATACAGTGCAGGAGTCTCTCAAGTTTAGCCCATCAGAGTTGGTGTTTGGTCATGCAGTAAAAGGACCACTGAACGTCCTGAAGGAAAGGATGTTGGGCATTGAGGACTCTAAAAAAACAAATGTATTACATTATGTGAGTAAATTCCATGACCGACTTCATAAGGCGTGTTTACTAGCTCGTGTGTCATTGACTACAGCTCAAGGTAAGATGAAATCGTGGTATGACAAATCTGCTGTAAGTAGATATTTTTCAGTGGGTGACCAAGTGGTGGTTTTGCTACCTGGATCTGCCTTAACCGCACGTTTTTCGGGTCCTTACAAGATTCTGGAGAGGAAGGGTGAGACAGATTTCATATTGAGTACACCAGACAGGAAACGGCTTATGTCATAGCAACATGTTAAAAGTAGTGCTGTCAATCGGATTAATCACACATTTTCTGTCATTAATCACGATTAATCACACATAATAATAATATTTTAAAATATACTTTTATATTTGAATAATTTCACATTTAATCTTCAAATTGATGTAGAAACAACAAATTTCTTTAACAGCGTCATTTTATGAATGAAAGAAAACATTTTGATATTAGTACTGTAACTGATGTCTCTATTAAATTGATTATTTTAAAATTAATTATAGCTATTCAACAATATAATTGAGAGCTATCATGAAATATACAGAAATTGAAGGAAGTTCTCAAACACTTTACAGTCTTTAATGCTAAATTATAAATTAAATGCAGAAGAATTCTCATTAAAGCTACAAAATCACATTGATTTCTTCTTTTATTTTGTTCTTTGATTAACATTAGTGACAGGAGTCACAGCAGCACGTTTAAGAACGTGGCCCCTTTAAGAGCTGTCTCAGTACGCAGATCTGACCGTCACCGCACTCCCATTTTCACAACTCTGTGCATTCATTTAAGATTTTATTTTACACTTTGAAGTCTTGCTTAAGAAAATGCTAGACAAAACGGGCTTTCTGACATAATCTTGTGTGGTTTTATCCATTCAAGCACGAAAGAGAACTTAACACGGATGCGCTGTCTGACAGAGATTCACCGACGCAGCCTTCAGCCCGTGACTGTTTACACCAGACTGGACCTCGCATTGCATTTTGCCACGTCCCACAGTTTAGAAGCTGTCTATCTTCATTGAACGCGTCAAAGCAACTGTTTCAAATCGCGCTTAAGTGGTTTATAAGCCTGTACACCAGGGGTCTTCAACTACTTTTCTTTGAGGGCCAGACTCCAAAAGTATAAATAGGATGCGGGCCAGTTTTTTTTACCATATCCTCATTTCTTCTGTTATTTTGTATTTCTGTTATTTATTTTGTTTTGTTCCTTTTATACTGTTTTTGTTGCTGTTACTTATAGGCCATGTATTAAAACATGCACACAAATATTGCATCCAGTATTTGTGCCTTTTTATGATATTAAATTAAAAAGGAAATTGTCTTTTTAACTGTATTTTATATTCCTTAATGCATTACTTTACCCAAAAAATTGCTACTAATTTACTCACCCACAGTTCTCCAGTACATCCAAGATGTGGGTGGCATTGTTTTTTCAAGAAGATATTTGGTTGAATTAATTAAAGTTAAATCAATAAAAGTAAAAAACTTAAATACATTCAACACAAAAGTAATCCCTGCCCCTTGTGACGTTAAATAAGCGTCTTATAAATCAGTCAATTGATCTGTGAAAGAAACTGAACACTATTATCACATCTTCGGGTGAATTCCGATCGCATTCATGCGCCCCACGCACTTATAGGGCAGAGCCTTTTGTATAGTGCGAGTTCTGGGGGAGATGAACAGATGTTTTTCGTAAATATAGCCATTATTCATAATGAATGCAGTAATTAAAACAACACCGTTTTCCCCTTATCTGAGACAACCGTTCACGTGTCACGTGTCAACCCTTCCTACAGTTAGCCTACTTTCAAGGGCAGAAAATGCATTTTAGATCACGACCTATCGCGTGCGCAAACCGATTGCCTGTGGCTGTGCAATGCATTGCTGATTATAACGTTGTAAATAACATTAAGTTTCTTGGACTGACAGATCAAATCACTTTATAAGACATAAATTATTATGAGCCGCGTGAATTATGTAGCAGCATTTTGGGCTTTTAAAGATGTGGCGTCTCAGGAGGACGTGCATTTAAAGCACACCGTTCTTAAAGTATCTCCACTTATTTGAAATGTTAAGGCGGGCCAGGTAAAGATGATTGACGGGCCGCCAGTTGACTAGCCCTGCTGTACACGAATAAGAGCGTGATTACATAATGTAACGCTAGACAAAGAATGTCAAAACAAATGGATGTTGCGTTAATTGCGCTAAATATTTTTTACGCGTTAATTTGAAAAAATTAATCGCATGCGTTAACGCGTTAACGTTGACAGCCCTAGTTAAAAGCTTACCATACCAGAAATGAGGGGAAATTACCTCCAAGAGAGGAAAGTGATTCTGTCTATCCAGTTGGGGTCGTGTGTGACAAAAGTCCAGTTGCTGAGCAGCAAGATACGGCAGAAGGCTTGATGGAGTCTTATACCCCGTTTTTGTTCGCCAAGTTGACTAATTCTGAAACTTAACACATCTTAACACTGATCAGAGGGAAGATGTTGTCAAACTTTTTGATACGTTTTCTTCTATTTTGGGTTATGTTCCCACATTTACAAATGTTTTGCATCATGACATTAATGTAGGCGAGGCTCGGCCGATTAAACGGCAACCGTATAGAGTTAACTCTATGAAAAGAGCGGTGATGAAGGAAGAAGATCAGTATCTGTTGGAGAAGGGTTTGGCCAGTCCTAGTGTGAGTGCATGGAGTTCGCTATGTCTTTTGGTACAGAAGTCTGATGGTACTGCACGCTTTTGTACAGACTATAGGCGTGTTAACGCTGTTACAGTACCTGACTGCTTCCCAATGCCAAGGATGGAGGACTGTGTTGACAGTATTGGCTCTGCCAGATTCGTAAATTAGATTTGCTTAAGGGACATTGGCAAGTTCCATTAACATCTAGAGCATCGGAAATCTCAGCTTTCGTAACATCAGACAGGTTTTTGCAATACAATATTATGCCTTTTGGTTTGCGAAATGCTGCAGCTACTTTCCAGAGGTTGATTAATTTAGTTCTTGATGATGTGCCAAATTGCAACGCATATCTTGATGATTTAGTGATTTACTCGCAGAGCTGGGCGGAGCATATGTCACTTTTAGAAATAGTTTTCAAGCGTTTACAAGAAGCTTGTTTAACAGTGAATTTGACTAAATGCGAAATCGGTAAGGCTACAGTGACTTACCTAGGTAAGCAGGTGGGGTACGGTCAAGTACGCCCAGTGATGGCAAAAATTTTGGCCATAAACGATTTCCCAGTGCCTAGGACTCGACGCGAGTTGCGCAGGTTTTTGGGTATGTCAGGTTATTACTGATGTTTTTGTCATAATTTCTCCTCGGTCGCTACTGTCACGATATCAACTCTCCGGAGTTTTCGACTATTGGCCTTCATCTCCCATAATCCTTTGCACACATGATCACCGCTGCACCTGATCACTATTACCGGGACTATATATTCAGTGACTCAACTCTCACTCATTGCGAAGTCTTGTTTTGCTACAGCTACATTTCTAAGCGTTATTCTGTGTACTCTTGTCATTCTGTGTACTCTTGTCATTCTGTGTATTACCTTGGATTGTTTTACCGTTTTGGATTATTGCTACCTGCCCTGAACTACGCCTGTTCATGTTATTGTTTATCTGATACCAGCCCCTGATCTACCTGCCTGTTATTAAGTTTACGATTGTTTGCTGCCTGCCTCGACCCATTGCCTGTTTCATGATTAACCCGCTACTGCTGGTGATATTATATCTGTGTCCTACTATTAAAGGAGAATTGCAAATGGATCTGACTTGCCCTGAACATTCATTACAGAAGACTTCGCCACAACAGAATCCAGCAATACTCAACCAGCTAACCGACGAGATCACGACACAAGCTCATAATCTAGCGGTGCATCAACAACAACTTGCTAAACTCACCACTTTAACGGAGGAACTTGTACGGTCAGTTCAAAGCCTACACATAACCACTGCTGGTGCGCAAGCCATTCCCACACTACAAGCTCAGGTACCCATTGATTTAACACATGCTATATAACCATTTAATCTCAGATTAGCCTTCCCTGAGAAGTTTGATGGATCTCCAACCAAGTGTAAAGGGTTCCTGATGCAATGACGACCCCTGGGCACTGGACGCATCATGGAAATCACAGAGAAAATCACTCTGCAGGTTGGCGTACTACATTCCGAGTGCACTCAATTCTTTGTTATTGAATCACCGTGTAATCAAGTCATCCTTGGATATTCCTGGTTACAATTTCACAATCCACAAATCTGCTGGCAAGACAATCAGATCCTAAAATGGGGCCCGTCCTGTGCTACAACATGTATCACAACCATCAATCCTGTTCAGGTTCGCTCAGCAGAGATTACGAAAAATCCTCAGGAATTCCACAACGTTCCCGAAGAATATCTTGATTTAACCATCGCTTTCAATAAAAAGAAGGCTACTCAATTACCACCTCATCGACCCAGCGATTGTGCCATTGAACTAACACCCGGATCATCACCACCCAGAGGTAGAATCTTTCCTTTGTCAGAACCTGAAACCCATGCAATGAACTCTTACATAGAAGAAGAATTGGCCAAGGGTTTCATCCGACCTTCCACGTCTCCTGCATCGGCAGGGTTCTTTTTTGTGAGCAAGAAAGATGGCAGCCTATGTCCTTGCATTGATTACAGGGGAATTAATGAAATGATGGTCAAGTTCCAATACCCCCTACCATTAGTGCCATCAGCTCTTGGCAACAATTAAAGGACGCTAAAGTTTACACCAAACTGGATTTACACAACGCCTATAATCTTATCCGCATCAGAGAGGGCGACGAGTGGAAAACAGCATTTTCCACGAGTACCGGTAACTATGAGTTCTTAGGTCTTGCTATGATGCCCTTTGGTCTTGCTAATAGTCCTTCAGTTTTTCAATCATTCATTAACGATGTGTTCAGAGACATGCTCAACAGGTTTGTTATTGTCTACATAGACGACATCTTGATTTACTCAAAGACCCCTGAGCAACACACTCAACATGTGCGGGCTGTTCTCGAACGTCTCATGCAAAATCAACTTTACGCCAAAGCTGAGAAATGGGAATTTCACCAGACTGCCATTTCTTTCATCGGATACATTATCAGTCCTGAAGGAATCAGCATGGACGACAAGAAGGTACAAGCAGTTCTCAACTGGCCCAAACCTAAAACTCTAAAGGAACTTCAACGCTTCCTTGGTTTTGCTCATTTTTACAGAAGATTTATTAAGAACTTCAGTATTGTGGCAGCACCAATTACTTCCATGACCAAAAGAACACACTCCAAACTCACCTGGTTACCAGAAGCTGAACAAGCTTTCGAGAATTTAAAGCATCGCTTTACCACTGCTCCCATCTTTCGTCATCCAGACCCAGAGCAACCATTCATGGTCGAAGTGGATGCATCCAATTCTGGCATCGGAGCAATTCTCTCCCAGAAACAAGGTACACCACCCAAACTTTACCCATGTACTTTTTTCTCCAGGAAACTATGTGCAGCTGAACGCAACTATGATGTGGGGAATTGCGAATTACTTGCGATTAAGACAGCATTCGAGGAGTGGCGTCACTGGCTGGAAGGGGCTCGACATCCTTTTGTGGTTCACACGGATCATCGAAACCTCGAATACCTCCAAACAGCTAGGAGACTAAACCCCAGACAAGCTAGGTGGACATTGTTTTTTACTCGATTTAACTTTTCTGTCACCAACAGACCCGGAACCAAGAACTCCAAGGCTGACGCGTTGTCAAGACAGTTTGACTCCAACCTTACTAACCACTCACCCGAATTCATCATCTCTCCAGATCTGATTGTAGGTCCCATCCAGTGGGACATCATGAACGAGATCAACTTTATCAATGCCAACCACCCTCCCCCACCAACCTGTCCACCCGACTGTACTTTTGTTCCGCTCAACCTCCGTGAGAGGGTCATTCAGTGGGTTCGTTCATCTCCCAGCTTCGGACATCCAGGTATGACCAACACTGTGCAATTAATCAGAAATCGCTTTTGGTGGGATTCTTTATTAAATGACACGGCCAAATTTATTAAGAACTGTCACCCTTGTGCTACTGCTAAACCTTCCAAACAAGCTCCTGCAGGCCTTCTTCAACCTCTACCCATTCCCCAACGACCCTGGTCCCACATTGCCCTGGACTTTGTGACCAACCTACCCAAGTCATTAGGGAACACTACAGTTCTCACAGTCGTTGACCGCTTTTCTAAGGCATGCAGATTTATCCCTTTGCCCAAACTACCCTCGGCTCTTGAAACTGCCGAACAATTAGTACACAGTGTTTTTCGTTATTATGGCTTGCCTGAGGACATCATTTCCGATAGAGGTCCACAATTTACTTCTAGGGTTTGGGCAGCTTTCTTCAAAAGATTGGACATCAACATCATCTTAACTTCAGGTTATCATCCCCAAAGCAACGGTCAAACTGAACATTTAAACCAAGAATTAACCAAATTTCTTAGGATGTACTGTCAACAGAATCAATCAGACTGGTGTCGTTTCTTACCATGGGCTGAATATTCAATAAATTCCATTCGTAAGATTTCAACTGGATTAACCCCATTTCAGTGTGTGCTTGGATTCCAACCTCCCATGTTCCCATGGTGCAACGATCCCTCCGACGTTCCGGTCATTGATAATTGGTTCCAGAGAAGCAAGGACGCCTGGAATCAGGCTCACGTTCACCTCTCCTGAACCGTCAGGAGGACAAAGGAACAGGCGGATCGACACAGGCGCCATGCTCCTGCCTACAAGCCCGGTCAATGGGTCTGGCTCTCAACCAGGGACATCTGTCTCAAACTTCCCTGCAAGAAATTGAACCCCAGGTACTTCGGTCCTTTCAAAATTATAAGACAAATTAATCAAAGTATCATATCGTTTGCAACTCCCCTCTAACTATCGAATCTCTCCTACGTTCCATGTGTCATTGCTCAAACGTGCTGGTGCACCAGGGAGGACCGAGAGATCCAGCGAGATGGGGCCCCTTCCGATCATCGTGGCTGGCAAGGAGGCTTTCCGAGTTCAAGAACTGCTTGACTCCAGACGTCTGGGTTCTACTCTGCAGTATCTAGTGGACTGGGAGGGGTACGGTCCGGAGGAGAGGTCGTGGGTTGATGCAAAGGACATCCTTGATCCGAAATTGATCGCTGACTTTGATGTGGTAAAAGTTGATCTTGAAGTTCAAAAAATCTCTCAGACAAAGAAGGTTCAGGTGTCAAGGAGTTAACTTTATTTGATCAGGCCAAACAAAGTGAGATGTCCCCAGTCATCTGAAAACCAAGTGTTTTCCAGCCTACAGTTATAGTGAAACTTAGGAAAGGAGGTGCTTTCCTAAACCAATCAGGTAAATTCCCTTTATCTTTTATTTTTTATTATCCAATCATTCTTGTCTGCCACTATTATTTTCTAGGCAACAAGGTTTGTATCTAATGGTGGAATGTCGACCTTTACTTGGTTTTAAAAAATAAGTTTTCCTGTTGGTACCAGTTTTCAGGCCACAAAGTGAACTACATGTTCAACCTTCTGAACTTTATCTAGGTCAGGCCTTAAACAGATCTCAAAGACATCACTGAATTTTGTATTGCTGAAATCTGTTCTATACTTGGTTAAAATGATTAAAAATATACTTATAGTTCAAACAACACTCAATCATTGCTTAAGTATGCTGATTATATCATTAAATCATCAAATCATCTTCATATATTCAGTTGTAACACTCAATCATTGATCTATGATAATATCATTCCTATGAATACTTCTTATAAGTGGGGTGTACAACAGAGCCCAAAAGTGCAAAGTACAAATACAACATCAACAAAATGATCAGAATTATGCACAATATAACAAAATGATCAGAATTATGCACAATATATTCCCCCCTTTGGGGCTCCATAAGAGTCCCACACATGATTAAGTCTACTAATTTAAGAGGAATATCTACTACAAAGAAAATATATCTGCGTGAGCAAAATGAATCAATATCCAGGATAATACTTATTGGAAGTATGCAAGCTTTAAAAGATAAAAATCCAACTGACCCATCTTGGTCATCTCGTAACACGGATAACACCTGCTTTTAACCAATTACTTTAGTAACTTTTCTTACTCTACTGCAAAGACTTGATCAATTGCAAAGAGTTGATCATCACTGACTGAGTAAACCATCATCTGATGATGAGGACCAGATGGAATAACTCTCTTACATGCATGCATTATGCAAGGCCAACAACATAACAATATCACAATTGGTGATAGAATACAAACAGTCAACATCAATATGTTATGCAGATTAGGGAATATGCTGTTAAACCAGTCCCAAATGGAAGAGTCTGTGTTCACTTCATTCTTTGTGATCATTGTAGACAACAATGTAATATTCTCTATTCCTTGTTCGATAAGATGTCCATCCGCGTCATTGTCTGGTATGTAGGTACAACAAGTCTCTCATACCATAACACAAACGCCTCCCTGCGCTGCAGTGAGTTGATCCAAAACCATTCGATTCTGGAGAGCAGTAAGTCGTAGTCCTCGCAGTTCCTCTCTGATTCCCTCCATCATGATTTTCGTTGTGTTGATAAATGAAGACAGCTCATATCTGGTGATTTCCACTTCTTCCATCAGTGATTCCATTCCCAGTGCTGGAAGGAAAGCAGCCACAAGCTTCTCAGCAATAGTCCATATGTGATGATTCTTTGGCACTGGGCTTTCTCTCATGAAGTTGATTAGGTCTCTTCTTGTTCGTCGTTGATCCTCTATTGATCGATGTGGTAAGATAATGGCACCACCATGCAGTTGGACTAAAGCACAAAGTCCTGTCCAATTTTTTGGTAAGGATAAGTACACACGATAGCCACATAGCCAATAGTGTCCCTCAAAGACACCTGTACCTTGTTGATCTGGAACATGCACAGTTGAACATAATGGACAATTTGCTCTTCCTTTCTCTGAAGTCAGAAAATATTGGTAGGCCACAAGTGGCTGTGGTGCTGCATGGGTAGTTGTAGTAATGCCAGGTCGAGGATTCACTTGATCTGCTGTGCGAAGACATGACATACAACTTTGCCTCATAGTTGCATTTGTTTGCTTGTAGATATCTGAACACTTTTTCTCTGGTAATTTTCATAAGAATTGTTCTCCTGAAGTTTTTGAAGCTCCTGGTACTCCTGAAGGTCGCTCATAACAGATGAGATTACTAGGTATATGCTTAACAGTCGCTATCTGAACAAAGATTCTTTTAGAGATAACAGTTGATTGCCACTTATCCATTTTTTGAGACATCATAACTTCCTGGGTCTGTTGTAGTGCGGCAGCTGCTACTGCAACCATAGCTGTCTCAAATGTTGTATTTAGGTCCTGATGTGGCCACCAGTCTCCTCCAACTGCACTATGAGGAAATTGGGCACAAACATAACAGTTTCTGGAAGCATACATCTTGACTGTATGATTAGTGAATCTCCACCACATGTTAGTAGCATAGGGATGAGGAGGATTAGGGTGATCCATCCATGAGTCCTCTGTCATGTAGTTGTTACTCTGTCGTTTATTTCGATGTTTTGCCTCAGACTCTGGAACCAACTGACCTGGGAACAAATGTTCAGATGCAGTAGCATTTACTCATGGGTCAGCCTGCCCCAAGGTAGTATTCAAAAAGTCTGTATCGTTCAAATCCATATCCATGTCTTTGCGTTTGAAAAGGGAATCTGAAAATTCTTCATCATCTGGGATTTGTCTCATAAGTATTGGTATTATGATCACACATGTCAAAATTATCAACATAGATGCTATGTCTCGCTGTCCAAACAACTTTCGGAGTCTCATGGGATGCCATGGGTGTCTTCTGCCCTCCATATTGTTATTTGCAAGGTTTAATTTTAGTAAGCTTCAGTTCAATTCATATCCTTCAGTGTGATAAGTAAAAATCATCCACTGACCTGGTTTTAATCTAGATTCTGCTTTAAATCGTGTATGACAATTATGTGGTTTGAATTTCAAAACTCCTGTGTTCAGGTTAATTGAGGGCCAAAGCAAATATTGAGTGCACACACTTAAAGTCAAACTTGGTCTCCTTTCAGTCCATGAATCATCCTGTGTTGAAGTAATACCTACAGCCAATATAGCATTATCATGTGGCACCAATTTTCGGCTCTAACAGTACTGGATGATCTTGAAATGCAGACACATAACCAGAATTCACTAGTTCTTGATAACACGGTCGCTCAATACCTTCCTCCCTAATTGGAAAATAGAGCGATGTCCCTCTTATTCGGTCTGCAGGTGGTTTTCGGTGAGGGGTGTCATACGTATGATCAGGTCTAAATTTTTCAGCAAATTGTTTGAAGGCAGATGACATTCGTCACATACAATGTTTATCAGGTCAATTATTAGGGTAATATTCAGTAAAGTATTTCCAAAGCCGTGTATCAATGTCCGTATATTCCAAGGATATATAGCCAGTTGCTCTGTCCAATACTGGTCGAAGGTTCTTTCTTGCTTCTCCAACAATATATGTTCTTCCTAATTGTGCCTCATTATCTGCAGACTTCTCTGCATTTGTTGCAAAGACTGCTAATATACTTTCGTCATCTGCCAATATTCTGTCGATGTACCTTGATCTATGAGTATTTGCCAAAAAGGAAGTTGACCAAAAATTTGTTGGATTAAATGGAAAAGTTCTAGAGTGTGGTGTCTTTATATTACGTAATAAATGATCTTGAGTTGTCAATGGTACAACGTGATGCCACATATGGAAAAGTCTCTGAAATGGGTGAGATCACTAAAGGAGTCACTGCAGGGTAACTAATATCTTTAAGCTACCTATGTTCGTCCAGTGGGTGACCCCCACCCTCTCTACATGAGGGTAGTTCTTCCACTGGCACTTTGCCCTCGTGCTCCTACTCACAGTTCTAGTTCCTTGGTTAATAAGCACACACGTATTCCCACTCCGTGATAGGTAAGTTATGACCTGTAGTTGTTAAGGCTTTCTCTCCTCGATGTTTGGAATCCTGTTTTAGTATCTGTCGTGCTGCTGGTCCTAGTAGTTGTCTGGGGTACCAAGGTATTGAAGGGTGTAGCACCACTCTCTTATGCCAGGTTTTTTGTCGGTTTGGTGAATATTATTCTTCCTGGAGTGGAAGACATCATTTCCATGGTAATCTAATTTCCTCTCGTCGTATTAGGTAGTCTGCGTCCGTGATGTCACTCTGAACAGACACTCTGTTGTTTTTAGAATCTGCAGTTCTGCTTCTGGTCACCCCAGTCTTGTCCTGCTTAAAGGTTGTGATGAGAGTGAGAAAAAGATAGAAAGAAAAATGGAGAAAAGAAAGAGAAAGAGATGAACAAATAGACTTGTTGCTTCTTTTTGGGCTGAAGGGGAGGGGTTTACTGCCAGTAATCGTTCAAGGGATAATTCTGGATCAAGTTCCCCTGGGCTTGTGGTATCGTCTGTACCAGGTTCATCAGTAGCAATATCGTGATCAGAAGGTCCTGCATCTCTCTCCTGACCGGTGCCTGGCCTGTCGCCTGTCTGGGTTGGGGCAGTGCCTGGTACCTGTCTATGGCGGCTATCTCGTGTTGCACTATGTTCTCCATGTATGTCAGGATCGTATACAGGCCTGCCAGCATGCTCCGCCGGTTGTCTCTGTTCTCTGCTCTGGTCTGGCTCCTGGCCCGTT
>NW_026634087.1:0-32922 GCF_024868665.1 Triplophysa rosa
GCTCGATGGATCGTAGTATACTCGCTTAAAAAGAGAAACAGTTAGCACACAAGACAAACCAGAGGCAAGATGATATTCCACAGTGTGAACAGAAAGCAAGCTAACACGCTATTGCTATGCTAACGGCGTTAAGTTAACTATCACATTTGGTTTAGACTCTTCCAAGTAAATAACAGGAACAGGGTTATTGAGATATCAGGATAAGTTAGCAACGACAATAATAATTAATGATAATAAAATACACTAATATTAGAGCGAAGTGGTAAGCGAACTGATACAAACAAGCTGCCGGCAGCGATGCAGGAAACCATACGTTAGCGTTCGCCGGATGGCCAGTCCGCCCCTGCAGACAGATACCAGACGATAATCGATAATAATTGGAAAATATGTTATAACATTACAACATAGATGTAGGCTTTAGCGTGAATGTCAATGTTCATATGCCCAGGCAGTCAGTAACAGTGACAGAATTTTGGAAGCGCAGTTTTGTTCCGTCAGTGCTGCTGTTTTCTGCCGGTCGCTGCACAGATAGACCAAGAGAAAGACGAGCTGCGTCGGCAAAGCAAAACCTCATGCTCGCGGGGCTGTACCGCTGTTCGAATTGTCCTACCCTGCCAGATTTTCCTACCGCAGGGAAAACCTTTATATAATCTAAACCACATCGACAAAATAAACCGGTAGAATGATTTTACAATGCAAAATACCCTGTCAGATAGTCCTACCTTCTTAAAATAAACATGTAGGATTAATTTACAGCGCAACACCCAATCAAATTGTACTATAGGTATTAAATAATATGTAGAATGATTTAACAACGATAATACACTATCATATTCCCGTAGCAGTATAAAATAAACAGGTAGAATGATTTTATAGTGCAAAAAAATGACGTAACATTGATGTGCGCATGCCTGGTAGGATAATCTGACGGGTAGGATGAAATTTCGGGAGATCTGCAACATTTTTATACTGCATAAAAGCTATGGTTTATCTACGTGCTTTACCTGATGAAAGAAGTCGCTGCAAATCTGGTTTGTGCGCGTGGCGCACCTGTGTGTGTGTGTGCACGTTTGCGTGTTTGTTTGGCACTTGGCGGGTCCGGAACGAATTCCCTCAGATTGATCATCTGTGCAACGTTTGCATGAAGTCAAACACACCCGATATTATCGGATATCGAGATGATTTTAAAGTCGATTATCGATTAAAAAAATGTAACACATCGCCCAGCCCTACTGCACACACACTTGATACAGCACCGCGTGTGTTCCATGCATCCACAAACAATTCCAAAACATAATTCCAAATGTACGGACACACCCCCAGACAGACTGCACAAACAAACAAACAAACACACACACTAACACACACACACACACACACGCACAATGATAAAACCCACACATCTCACTTCAGTAATAGACTCATCAAACCTTCAACAAAAGGATAGAGCAAAATGTACTTCCTCTCTTTCTCTCTCTGGATTTTCATGCTGCCTCGATTCAACCCAGTGCATCCATATCTCGCAATTAACAGCGACACTAGAAAACGTCCCATTATTTGTAGCCCTCATTGGATTCCCTTTGTTATTTGCTTTCTTTTTCCCCTCTCCCCTAATCATACTCTTGCCTCTGTTTTCGGATTAGCCCTGGCCTATTCCAATGTACATCCCCCAGTCTCCCCACCACCATCAGAAGTCTATATTGCTTCATTCTCTCTTTCACTCCACTAGCTGTGTATCTCATCCCCTAGCCGAGGCTGAGCCCATATGATCATGTAATCATGCATACCAGATTGCTAAACATCATGATGGAGCCCTGAAGAGCGCTTCTGAAGCGAGATGCGCATTTGTGTTTTGACTGTAGCTGCTTGATTCAAGCAAAGAAATAACCGCATTTAGCAGCTTCAACCGAATTAACCGGTGACAAATTGCTGTGGCACTGTTAGTCAAAAGTACACTCTTAAAAACAGATTGACGCTAATAACTAAGATGTAGACTTCAAACTAAAATGCATATATAAAAAGAAAAATCACAATGACTTAAGGGAGAACTGTGGATGAGTACATCTTTTGTAACTGCCTAAAGTTTCTATTAGATTAAAAGCATCAACTGGATTAAATGTAGATTGACTGCGTGATAATTGGGGATCCTGCAGTTGGTATTGCATTGGCAGTTCAAAAGTGAAATGAGTTTGATCCCAAAGAAAATATATAATGATAAATGTCACGAACTGTGGCAGGAGAAGAACCCAAATGCAGGCAGACAGTAAGGGGTTAACAGAGACTTTATTTTAACAAAGAAACAAAAGACAAAACAAAAACCCACGAGGGGGGTAAATGACAAAGTAACAAAATAATGATACACACAACAGGACCAAGGCTAACTAAACACTAAACTAGACAATACTTTGACAAAGACTAAACTAAACACTTACTAAACAGGAACAGGGAGCACATGGAACGCCAAGCAGACATCAACAGACAAACGTACACACTCAACGCAATCCAAAGGCACAAGACAAAGAAACATGAGGGTAAATATAGGAACACAAACGAGGGATAACGACATGGGGCAGGTGTGGTACATTAAACACTTAGGGAAGGATAACGAGGAAACGAGATGGCGGGAACAGAGACGAGACACTGGAAAAACACATGAGAGGCATAAACATCTCATGGTCTTCCCACATAAAACCCAAGAACTCTGCCCCGATCCCACCACACGACTAGAATTTCATAAACAAGACGGTGGGACCGTGACAATAAACATATACCTTGAATGAACTTTGTCAAGTCCCTGCAAGGCTACGTAAAAAGTCAACAAATTGTATTTTAATTAGTAACATCAGTCAAATGATGTTTCATGACGACTTTGCCATTATTTTTATGCCAGCTAGAGGGCGCTTTACTTTAAACTATTTGCTTGTTAAAGGGGTCATATGGCGTGAACACGTGTTTATCTGTGTCTTTGGTGTGTTATAAGTTGCCCATGCACGTATTAGACACGTAAAATTGCAAAGATGAAAGTGTCGGATCAAAAGATGCATTCTATCTTTTTAAAAAGCGAATGCTCACCCAGACCTGCCTGAAACGCCTCGTGTAACCACACCCCCACAAATCTACGTCAGTTCGTGATATGATTTGACTAAAACCGCCCAAATGTATACGCAAGGAAGGTGGGCGTACCAGTCAGTCACAAGCAAGAATGAGTTACTGAATCACTCAATCGATTCGTTCAATACCTGGGATTCGTTCAGTAAACGTTTTTATTGTGTTGCGGAAAGACGCGTTTTCCTGTAGCCTATCTGTACTGAAGTGTTGGCACCACGTTGCTATTCTGGAAATATTATTGTTACTTAATACGTCCTAAATAAACTAACGAGGTCAAATGCCTACTACAGCTATTTTGCTTATATATCTAGGATTTTGGATGCAAGAGAAACATCACAAATTGATAAAACACTGCGGTCACTGTGGTACAATTCCTTATTATTTTCCGTGTGTCAAGAGTGACACAATAAAGCACTTTTGAGAGGCTAACGCCATCGAATTTTAAGTTTGACGTCGCAAATTACAAACATGCGATTAATAATTAATAATTACTTTAATTTAATGACAGACTTAATATAAATTTAGAGACAAATAATATAAAAACCAATGCTGTTTCCACATTCTCAAATTTTAGTCGAATAACAGTTAACAGCTTACATACCTTTTCTTTTTGAAGTGTCGATGTCCTGCCTTTGTAAATGCACACAGCAAATCTTCTTAGTCAATATTGTCAGTGTCGAAGTGTTTATATCGAAAAGAAAACCTCTTGGGAGATTCCTTTGCTCTCTGTATTTGGCGTGCTGTGTTTCTGTGCTCGTGCAGCGTCATGAAACGTGCACTCGCGCAGACTCAGATCATTGGTTCCGCTCCGTGTCTTGCGTTTTGTTTACCAATGTTGCAATGTATATTTAAAATAATTAATTACAGTTGTTATAAAGTAAAGTCTTGCCAATTCATGAAATTCAAGTCAAGTCAAGTCGAGTCATTTTCATTATTTAGTCAAAAATTACACAAGTCATCACAAAGTCCTTAAATTTGCAACTCGAGTCAAGTCATTTGACTCGAGTCCCCCATCTCTGCCATTCACTACACAGAACAGTTGCGGAGACCAGAAGAAGTTAGGCATGTGGCGCTCCCTTTATGCTGATTTGTCTAACATATATCAGACCTTGATAATAAATAAATCGCTCAAAAAACAATGTTTTTGTAATGTTTCCCTATTTTTACATCTCCCAGTAAACCATGAATAAATCGGACAACATATGCTACTTTTGTTTTTGATAAATAAAATGAATGCCTGTGAGAAAACAAGCTGAATGAATGAATAGCTATGACAGCAGTAGGGCCGGAAAAAGTTTTTCCCTACTTTGTGAAATAGGCGAATTGCTTTGGAACCTGATGTTCCAAATATGGTAAGAGGCGTTACATTTCTATCACATGCTTGCAGTATTCGACCAATCACTACGCACTGGTTAACTGACAAATCATAGCACGCCTCGCTTTTCAGAGAGATGAGCTTTGTAAAAAATCTGTGCGTTTCAGACAGGCGGGTCAAAGAGGAGATACAAACATGCACGGTATGTGGAAAATCATGTATACACATAGCATTACATCTAAAACAAACACTAATATTAGTGTGATATGACACCTTTAAGTGGTGTTGTTAGGAATACCGTTTTTGGGTCCAAGCACCTATTCATGGACTTCCTTACCTTGCTTGAGAGACTTAATTTCGTTGCTAAACACTTCTTCTTGGACAATGCGAATTATGAATTGTTCAGCTTCTCTTCTTTCTTCCAGTCTTGTGGATTCAATGGATGTTTGAACCAGACGTTTAGCACACTTTGCACAATGTTTGAGTCTTGCTATGGCTTTCACCAGTCTCTTCCAATCTGAAAACCTTTGCAGACGATCTGTTAGAGACTTCTCCTTTACCTGTGTTGAGAGCACTTGTGCTCTTTTGAGCTCTGGGTCTCCATCATCAACTTCTCCCACCGTAATTTCCTCGTTAGTAAGTTCTCTTTGCAATAGAAAACTAGGCCCAGTGAACCAGTTCCACCTCATGAGTTCCTTTGTAGAGAGTCCACGAGAGGCGTGGTCAGCCGGGTTTTCGTCTGAGGCAACGTATCGCCATCGACTAGGTTCAGAGCTTGATCTGATCTGCTGAATTCGATTTGACACACCATAACCTGACACACTGGCGTCCGAGAAATGGAGCAGTTCATATTGTTGGACATCCTTGGGTGTTGAAGGCACATAACAACGTGGTATGTTTAGTGACGACAGGGAGGTCTCGCAGCCAAACTTCCCAGTGCGGCTTGAGGTCACCAGGAAGCAGTTCATCCCAGCCTATCTTGTCCTGACACGTCCTTTGCGGGATTCTTTTCCCAAGTAGAATGAAGGGGGCAATGAATCCCAGAGGATCAAAAATGGAAGCGACTGTAGACAGCACACCTCTTCTAGTGAAAGGATTTTCCTTTACTTGCACTGCAAAGTGAAACATGTCTGAAGCAATGCACCATTGGGCTCCAAGTGCCCTTTCTACTTTAGGTTCTCCTAGGTCCAAATCAAAGGCAGTTGCACCCTCAGAACATTCCTCTTTTGGGATAGTGGCAATCACCTTCTTGCTGTTGGTGATGAATTTGTGCAAGTGGAGTTTCCCAGTTTTGCAGAGTTCCCTGGTTTCATCTACAAGCCGGGTAGCTTCAGCATCTGAGTTCACACTTGCCAAGCCATTGTCAACATAAAAATTACGTTGGATGAACTTCACTGTAGATTGATCAAACGTGCCTTCACCCTTTTCAGAAAGATGCTTGAGCCCGAAATTTGCACATCCTGGTGAGGAGGCCGCGCCAAACAGGTGAACCTTCATACGATAAACTGATGGCGGGGCTTCCACGTTGCCCTCTTCCCACCACAGGAACCTGAGGTAGTCTCGATCCTTTGGAGCGACATGAAAGTGGTGGAACATATGCTCCAAATCAGACATTATGGCCACCTGCCCTTTCCGGAAACGACACAAGACTCCAACAAGGGTGTTTGTGAGATCAGGCCCTGTCAGTAAATGGTCATTATGACAAGTATTCTGAAACCTTGCTGAGCAATCAAAAACGATGCGGATCTTCCCTGGTTTCTGTGGGTTGTAAACCCCATGGTGAGGTATATACCATGCCAGTTGATTGATGATCTCCATCTTAGTCTGTCATGAAAGCCAAGTAGTGCTTGTAATATCGCTCATCCTTCCTTAGATGTTTCTCAAGGGATTTGAGTCTATATTCTGCACAAGCCTTGTTGTTTGGCAAGTTAGGTCTCTCACCTTTAAACGGCAATGGCATTTCATAGTGTCCGTCTTCGTTTTGCCTAATGTCCTCGGATAACTTTGCCAAAAACTGCAGGTCTTCTTGTGACATGGAAACTTCTTCCTTATGCCTTTCAGCAAAGTCCGACTCTAAGACCTTCAAACTATCCACAGGAGGGATTTCCTTGACCTTGTTCCTACACACAAAGTGAACTTCTGACTTGAGTTTATGAGATGGTTCAACGGCTGGTAGAACTTGCTTCACAATAATCCTATGACTCACACCAATTTCATCATCATAGCCTTCTTGGTAGTTCTTTCTTGATGTCAAGTGTCTCAGCTGTGTCCTTTAAGATAAACGTAGTGTCGCTTTGAGTATCAAGCAAGGCATACACAAGAATCTCTTTCTCTGGTTCATCAATTGTCGAGACATATACTTGAAGGATTGAGGAGGTATGAGTGCCACCTCTGTCTTGAACTACTCTATTTGAAGTCACTGACTTGGACTAGTATTTATTCTCACGATCTTGATGAAGACACGTGGGGTGATACTTTTCACATTTGTCACACACGCTTCTGGTGGTGCAGCTTTTGGAATTATGGCCTGGTTTAAGACAGCCAAAGCACAACTTCTCTGACTGAACAAACTTCACTCTTTCTTCTACTGGTTTCTCCATAATCTTTCAGCATTTATGGAGAGAGTGACCATATCTCTTACAAAAGGCACACAAGATACCAGACCTTTCACTAGAGGTAGTGGTGAATGTCTTTGCTCCTAAGCTGCGATTCCGTTGAAATTTATTATGATCTAGATCAGTTTGCTTAGATCTTTCTTTTTCGGTTGTGCTTGTAGTGAGGTGATAGGATTGCATGCAATTCTTGCTTCTTTGTTGAGAAATTTGACAAAGTTTTTGAAATCAGGAAATCCTTTGCATTCATCTTGAAACTCTGTGACTGCCCTGTTCCAACGTGCACTTAACCACTGTGGTAGTTTGGCTGACATACTTTGATTCTCAACACAATCGTTCAGAACTTGTAAACCTTGAACATAAGGCATAGCAGTTTAAACGCTGCTTAAGAAATCTACAAACTCACGGAGATCCTTGGTGTCTTTGGTAGCAATCTTATTCCATGACTGTATCTTGTGATATGACTTTCCAACTATGAATGGATTCCCGAATCGATCATCAAGTATGTTCCAAGAAGCAATGTAAGCGGCTTCTGTACCAGCTAGCAAATGTCCTTCGATAGCTCTCTTGGCCAGACCACTGACGTACTTGTGTAAAAAGAATAACTTTTCTTGGGCTAGCAAGTTCTTGCGATCAATTAATGTCTGAAAAGACAACTTCCAGTCATTGTACTTCAGAGGATCACCTGAGAAAATAGTAGGATCTGGGATCGGTATCCTATTAGCCGTAATCGCTTCTGCGAGCACTCTAACAAGGTCAACAGAGCTTTGATTAGTGAACGCAGACAAACGAGGGATGTGAGCTTTGGTGACTGAATCCCTTTGAGGAGGACAGGAGGAGTGCTTAAAAGTTTAAAAAATAATCGGTTGAGACAAAGAAACAGGAACACTTGGGTGAGAAACATGTAGCCTTTGTTGAAGAGGATGAGCAGAAGGTGATTCTCCATCATCACCCTTGATGCTTTCAGTATAAACTTGCAGCCTTGCTTGTGCCGCGTTGTGCCTTTTAAGTTCCTCCAATCATTCAACCTCCTTTCTCCTCTCTTCCAACTTTATTTTTCTGGCAATGCTTTCTGAGATAAACTGAGCTCTTTTTCTTGCATTTTCTGCTTCAATTTCCTTCTCTTGAGCATCTCTTTCAGCAGTAAACTTTTTGTCCTCTGCCTCAAGCTCTCTGATTTCTTCTTCATATTGATGCTGTGTTTTCATTATTTTAATCACCTCTTGTGTGGCTGCCACTTCAGCAGCTGCCTCTTGTTTTTTCTGCAACGAATCATGAGAAGACTGACTCTTAAAAACAGATCTCGCTCTACTGGAAATTGCTGAAATGACACTGGACACTGTGTCTTCAAACACGGAATCCGACTCAGGCCAGGGTATATCTTCTGGGTCATTATTTAGAAATCGTTGAGCTTTTTCGTTAGCAATGTTAGTAATTGACAGGCATGTGTCATTTTTCCTTCTTATTTCTGTTTCAGGACTTGTGATGCTTCTTATTTCCCCATAGCGACAATCAACCTCTGACTGCATGCCATTAATAGTGCTCACAACTTCAAGAATCAATTCCTCATCGTTGTTCCTAAATGCTCTTTTTAGCCCATTGATGTGGTACTTCCATCTTTTATATTTGTGTTCAAATTCCTTCTCCAAATCTTTCAACGTTGCCTCTTGCAGTGCTTTCCCTCTTTCGGTAAGCGCACATGGGCGCTGACTTCTCCTTATACTTGGGAGTTGTGTATTATCTGCATTTTCTAGTATCGGGATGGACTGCTCTGTACTGTCATCTTCTTGTGTAGGAGGGTTTGCACTACCGATATTAGGGGATAACACTGTATTTTCTTGTGTGTCTGACATTGAATATCTGTGTCATATAAGCACTATACTGTATGATGCACAATATGATGTGATTCTTCAAGGGTAGTTTAGTGATCTAGTGCGTTGTTATTAGGGTAGCCTTATGTTCCCCTGACTATGAAATTATAATGACAGTGGAATGGTTATGTATTGTGTTACATGAATATCAATATACTTCACTTATGTAATGTGCAGAAACACTTAATTATAATGTACAAAACTGTAAACTTTAGTCAGGCTTAAAAAATGTCCAATGAACATTTGTTTATCTACACAGTCTGTATAGTCTCTTAATAAGCCAGCTAATAAAGGAAAAATGTCCAGTGTATCTCCAGAATGAATGTAGAAATATAGCAATTATGAGTTCAGGGCAATCCACAAATATTGTATTGTCTCAGGATACTAATTTAAAGTTCTTGCTTGCTTGTACATGTACTTTAACTTATTCAATTGGTGCTTCTATCGTCCAAGTTGCGATTTTTTCAAACGTTGTACTTCCCTTATCAGACATGTAATCTCTTGATGAGTTACTTCCACTTTCAGCGTTATCATGCGATGATCTTGGCCTCCACCGACGCAGTGAAGTGTTGTACTGTACCGCTCTTAGTCACACTCGAAGGCCAAGGCCATCTTTACACAGATGTTTAATACACTTAAGACGTCAACACCAACTTCACTTGGACGTTGACAGCAATACCAACACCGTAGAACTAAGTGGACAATACACACAGACAACATTCATCTAAATAGAAAACATGACATTAAATTTATACATAAAACAGAAAATAAATCAACATACCACTTTGCCTGCTTGCGAGTTAAGAGTGGTTTACACAATCTTCTTATGTCTTAATAAAACCGTCAAACACCTTGAAAGAATCATCGCATCTTCTTCTCTCGAAAATGGTAAAACAGGAAGTGCCATGTACCAAAAGGCATGATGGGAATGCTCAAAAATAAACCCCAAAACCCTTAATAAAGGAATAAATTGTACAAAAATAAGCGATAATGTAGTGTATGCATCAAATAAACATTATAAAATAGTTGAAATATGAAAATAAACAAGTTAAACTAATCAACAAATAAACAAAGTAAATACACATGGAAGCGAAAAAGCGCCACCCACTGGATGCAAAAAAAACAAGTCCCAGAGTCCGCAGACACAATCTAAATGTATCAACGCAATCTGCTGGCAATTTCGTACCTGTTTTACAAGGTGGCTAATTCGTGTTAATTCATATAATCTTATTTGTGACTTTTCCCAAGTGACGTTAGGTTTAGAGGCGAGGTTAGGGTGGGCCTTTATCGTTGCTTTGGCACCTCATCAAATGCATGCGTTGTAGCAAAATTAGCTACTTTGCACCTGTGATTTTAGGGTTGGGTAAGGGGAGGCTTATAAACATCTCGTAAAAATATGTACGTCTTGCCCTGATATCAGGTTATAAATCTATAAATGTATATACACATGCAGTATGTGTATTGAAAGTTGTGCTGACTGACACGAAAAAATGTGGGCAATCCGTGTCCATAAAAACATGAAACAATAGATTCACAATTGTGTATATTTCGTTGTGTTTTTTACCATTTAAAAATACTTTAACCTTTATACAGTAATCTCTTTGCCATTGCAGTCAAAACCCTGTGATTCTTCTGAGGATAACTTGGGCCACTTCATATCGACAATGTGCTTATGTGTCAGAGTTGTTCGCACTTTCAATTTAACATAGATTACTGCTTAAAGCTCACAGACGCACTTGACTTGGAAACCTTTCACACTGAAGACTTCCTGCTCAGGGAATTCCCTCTCCTCTTCTGCTGCACTTAAACATTTACTCAACTTTGAACAGCTTCAGAGTGAGGACGAAACATTTCAAGGGTTGCGGAAGTTGAAGAATATATAACAAAGCGCAGGATGAGCACAAAGGCCAGGTCAACGTGCAGTGAGACATTCTCTAAAATGAAAAGTCCCAGAAGCGCTGTGCTGCTTCCAGAACAGTGGCCCACATATCTTGTAGCTAGAAAAAGGCAATAACCTTTATGCATCCCCACAGAACTGCTTATAAAAATACAACAGAACTCAGTTATTCAAACTAAACAAATATGTGTCATAACCTAGATGTGTCAGGTCCCGCTATATACAAGGGTTTGTATTCACATGAGAACCATTGTTCTGTACTGTGTGTCAGTGGGAGAAGTCTAGCGTGACTTAAGATGATGCTAACTCGCATTTAAGGTCAAACCATGGAAACTGTGGCTATGGACGGCAACACTGTCCCTTTGAGGCACGTCAGTCACCACACAGACGCCCCCAAAAACTACAGTACTTGCTATGTAGGCTAAGTATTAGGCAAAAAACTAACTGAATACACTGTAAACCCAAATGTTCAAAATAATCAAACAGATTAAGTAATGTAAACTTAATTTTATAAAAAAAAGTTCTACTTACTTAAATATTTTAAGTTCATGAAACACTTTTTTACTTTTGAGTAAAGTAATGATTATTTTTGATTAACTTAATTAAAACTCAAACATTTTATTTGCTCCTTACTTAATTTAAACATGTTAATTCAACAATTGGTCAAGAAGGATTTCCAATTCCCAGCATGCTTTGCGTCAGACTGCATTAGGAGAGTAAATAAAAAAAATATGATTATTTTATATGTTTTTAGTAAAGTTAAAGACTTGTTAGTGTTTAATGTTCACTTCTCTTAGATATTTAGAAGAGTTTGACATATTTTTCAGTTTTGTGGTTACCATTATTTAGAAGAGTGGTGCATGTGCCTAGTCTCTGCGAAGCTACATTTCACCTGTAACATGTATTATGTTACCAGTGAGCAGTGACTGTGCTAATGCCAGTTCTGAGATCAGTCTCTTCTTGCTCATTTTGGATTGCATAAATCAAGGTGTTTGATTTATGCATATTAAGACTAAGGAATATGCAAAATAATGAAACCGAAAGAATTTAGTTTAGTTAACTTAAAAATGTTGGTACCAATTACCAATTTTGGTACTTATTTGTTTAAATTCTGTCTACTTAATTTCATAAAAAGGATAAATTAAATATTTAAGTCGCACTAACTAAGATTTGTTAAGAACTTTAATTTAACAGTAATCAAAATTTGAAGGTTCTGCTTACTTAAACCAAGAATCTCTAAAACTCAAAAATTTTGAGTTTACAGTTTTAAAAATCCGGGTTTACAGTGTAGGAAAAGACGGAAATTGGAAAAATACCAAAGCTTGTCAAGATTACATTTCAAAAACATTCCAATTTAGCAATCAAATCTCACAAACATAATTTTACCTTTGTTCAGCTTCTTATTGGTTGACTGATCCAACTAATGTGGATAATGTATTCCTAGAGTATTAAGACCACAGTCTATTTATTGAATTCCTGCAGCTACCAAAGGTTGTAATTTCTGGTACACTCTTAAGAATAAAGGTGTTTAAAAGGTTCTTCACAGCGATGCCTAGAAAAAGCATTTTTGGTTCCTCAAAGAACCATTTAATCAAAGGTTCTTTAAAGAGCCATCTCTTTCTAACATTTTTATAATCCAAAGAACTTTTTTCGCCACAATTAACATTTTATGTTAAAGAGGTTTTTATGGAATCATTTAGACAAGAAAGGTTCTTCTATGGCATCTTGACGCACCTATATACAGTATATAAGAGTGCAAAATGAAATAAAATATAAAATAAAATAAATAATCCATTTAAATCATTCAATTAAAATGATAAAATGCTTAAAATAAACATATCACTATCGTCCGTTGGTGTGGCTAATATTATAATTGTCTGGGTGTGAGCTGGGCTTTTAAACAAGATACATTTACTTGAAAATACATTTACTTGATAATGTCATGGTAGGCAATTTCAAATATTTTGTTATGCTGGTTGAAAGTCTGTTCATATTCGGATAGCACTCACTAGTAAAGGGGTCTAAATATGTATATATATGTAATGTATATATTCTAGAGAAGGTGCAGGATCATAAAATGTTTGTTCTATCATTGCATTCGCTGCATACTTCCATGTCAAATTATCTATTTGCATACCTCCATGCACCCAACTCGCACACAATCTTCTGTCATCAGCGTGTCTGTGTGTTTTAGAGGAGGTGTGGTTTTGGAGAGCGCTCTGAAGGGAGGGTGGGATCTTATGCTCTAAACTACCTTGCTATTGCTAGGCTATTTGAAATTGCCTACACTGCCTTTAAAATGTGTAAGATAATAAGATTTGTTCTCCGAGAGCATCATTACAGTTTGTTAAAATCATGCATAAAATAAGAAGAAACAATATTCTAAAGGAGGTAAACAATAAACTTGATTCATCATAGAACACATGTTGAAAGCGAATTATTTATCTACACGTGGTCCGTCTCCTTATAGTGTCTCTGCTCGGGGTTACAAGCTGAGGTAAAAGGTCAGCTGCCAGGCACGCAAAATCTCCCGCCTGATTGACTCAATGAGAGCAAGGTGAAGATTTTCAGAAATCAGGTTTGATTATTAACTCCACTGCTGTGAAGGGAACTATATACAGCCACGGGGTAGAATTATATTGGTTTGGGGTGAGCGCTACAGATGGGAACCTCGGTGATGGATGTGGTGGGTGAATGAAGTTCGTCATTCACTGATAGAAGCTAATAAACATCAACACAACAGTTCGAGGGAAAGACATTAGCCATATGGTCACGAAGCAAGATGGGCTAAAATTATTCAGTGATTGAGGGAGAATCAGAAGCTTGAGGTTAGCGGGAGACTGTTAACCTTCGAACTGTCTTACACAGCACACTAACGCCCATATATTTAAAATAGCCATAAGCAGTGTATCATAAGCAATCATTTTCCATAATGATCACATCTATTATCCCCTGGTGAGCCGAAGCCTTGGAGATCTGAGATGAGAATAGTCGAGACAGCGTATTACACTTCATATCAAAGTAGAAAATAGTGTGATACCTTGACAAAAAAGTTGGATGATTATTCCGAACGTGTTTGATCTGAAACCGTAAAACGTGTCGTTTTGTTTTGCAGGGGTGGAGGTGCTCGTGGGATACGGGCAGATGCGGTGCCAGAGGCCTCTCCTGGGAAGAGCGCATGACGTCTCGCGTGTAAAGCTTATTGAATCATTACTCAAAATGTGTGCGTTCAATATAAATAGCCTTGCTTAAAAGCATGACCCTGAGAGCAAGCCGAGATAATTAGTTTGGAGGTGGAAAATGCAAAGGAGCCCGCAGAACAAAAGGACGATACAAAACCCTTCATTCAAAAGCAACTACAGTTGAGTTTTCTCTGTCCAAGACGAGATGTTTACTAAATCACTATACAGAAGACAGCAATATTTCTAAGGTGTATTCAGTGTTTTAATATCCGGATGCTTTTTTATCCTTTATATTCTTTATACTGCGTATGTGTGAGTGTTATGTAAAGATTTTATTGTTTTTCCCTTGTCAAAGGCCAATCGATGTTTATATTTCTGAAATTAAAACAAGAGTTTAACACATTGCATTTGTAACAGAGATTAATCCAGGCAGGAAGCGGATCCAAGTGCAGTGTAGATTTTATTAAACAACGTAACAAAAGAACAAAGACATAAGGAACTAAAATAATCCACAGGGAACCAAACTAAACATTCAACAACTCACACCAGAAAAAGAACACACTGGGGTTTAAATACACTGCGAACTAATAAGATGACAAGAAACACCTGGGAGAAACAATTAACACGAAAAACTACGATACATGGCACAGGACAGGAAGTAACATAAAAGTCCATGATACATAAGCCAAACATCGGCCCTGTCCCAAATGGCGCACTCCGGTCTTGTGGCCTCCTCCGAGTCCACACTTGGTGACATCAGGAAGTGCAGACCTATAGGGCACTAGGCACAAGTCCACAATGGTACATGGGAGTGCATTTTGAGACAAGCCTTTAGGTCATCTCGCCGGAAAGAGCAAGCGGTGCTTTCTAATCACTCTCGCGGTACTTTGTTGTCATTCGCTGATCAGTCTGCATAGCACCGCGCGAAGTCAACCACACTGTTCCATTGTTGTTATTTTGGACAGGAGCTGCCGGTTTTTATTGTTCTGTATTTCATATGTTGAAATATGCTTCTGTATATTTATTTATGTGTATACACAATACTTAATGTGCATATAATGTGTTCTTAATATGCATATATGTTGTTATCATATTTCTCTATAATACAGAAGCTGTGTTGTTCAGCTTTACAGAGTCCAGAGACAACTAGATATAAATCTACAACAAAACATGGCTTATTACCTTAAGTAAGAAAATGCACTGCATTAAATGTTTTTAATCTTGAATAGCTGGCTTGAATAGCAATCATGTGAATAAGAAACTAATTCATTTTAATTAATTAATTTAGAATTTTATCAAAACATAAATTTAAAGATTTATCTGTCATGTTTACGTATATGTCTGACATCCACGACACTCCTCCCATCCGTTCTGTGATTGGGCGTTCGCAAGGATTCCTGGGTAGGGGACTTCAGTGGAGTCTGCATCAATGCGGGCTTCACCAAAGACCGCATCGAGGGCACAAAGGAGGCGCTCGTGAGCAGACTTCTGAATGCTAAAAAGACAAATGGGACACACTACGGACTTGTAGACATTCACGAGTTCACGAGACCGCAAGTCCACATGAAGTGCGCCTTTGGGACAGGGCGATAGGGAGCGTCCAAATACCCCCACTTGCGGTCGTGCATGCGATAGAAAGTAAGAGTGCAAGTCCGTCCAATGTCTTAAAAACGCACACTAAAGTGGAGTGCCCTAAACGCACACTGAACCCACATTATCTTGAATACCGCTTCCGAGCGGTATTCAGGGCTAAGTGTGTCCCATCATACATCACATTCTGGATATAAATCATGAGACTTTTTGCTTGGGTGTCGAGAGATGTTTTGCTGAAAGCTTTCCAGTGTAAGTTATACTACTACTTTTTAAGGTTATATCTTTATTTATTCTATGTTTGGTTAACCTGTGTTTTTCTTTTGTTTTTTGGGGTACAGCTGCTTTACAATACAAATAAAGTGCTATAAAAATAAATCTGACTTGACTATATAGTTAGATATTACATATGGGCCCGGTTTCACAGACAAGGCTTATCTTAAGCTAGGACTAGGCCTTAGTTAAATTAGGATATTTAAGTCGCTTATATAAAAATGCATCTTGAGACAAAACAATGGCACTGATATTTCAGGGCAAGTTATTTTCATTTAAGACCGCTCAAACATTAATTTTAGTCTGGGACTAGTCTTAAGCCTTGTGTGTGAAACCGGGCCATAATTTCGTAATAAAACGTAAAGTGTTGCACATTTTATTGGTGAAAATTCCAGAGTTATGTATTTTGTAAAACAGATTTTTTTCACATAATAAGAAACACCACATTAATTACATGTTTGCACTTGCTAAGTGTGTCCCATCAGGTTAGAAATACTACATGCTCACTTGGGATCTTCATGCCCACTAGAACACTTGGGCCAAAAACAGGAAATATGTCATGAAAGTAGTCAAGTGGTCAAGTGCAAAGACCGCAAGTGATGGTATTTGGACTCAGCCATAGACTGGATCATGACAGCATTTCAAATAGTGACCTTGTTTTAATCCATGCATGGGTCAAATATGGACATTTTCTAGGTTAATTTAAATCAACTGTTAGTTTGCCCATATTTTACTCAACCGTGGGTTGAAACAACCCAGCATTTTTTTTTAGAGCGCACATAGAGCCTGTCACAGTGCAGCACTGAGACATACACATACACGGTGTTATTGTGAATAAGTGTTGTTAATATTGTTTGCTACATGGAAATAACCACAGACACATGTTGTTTTCATCAAGCATCATTTAATGGAAATACAATAACATAGATTTTATACACTTACCAGTTTTGTTAGGCAGAGCCAAACCTGTTTAATGTTCAACCTGGACTTTTATGCAAACACTGACAGCCATCTTAGGTGTGACATCAGCAGGGTCACAACCATTATACCTGCCAATATTAATTGTTTGTGGTAAAGTTTATATGTTGAATGGTGAGATGTTGTTGAGGTATGCATGTTATTTATCGTAGTAATATGCATGTTTATTTCAATTGTGGTTCACAACTATGTGTATTACGTATGGGTTTTACCGCCAACATGGTATGATCCGGAGGCGGAGCCTAGGATATAAAATGGCTCCCAAAGCACCATGAGGGAAGGTTGGAACCTGCTCAGAACAAAGAGTAAGGTCGGTTGGTTTAGAATGTTAGAGTAAGACTGGACATGTGCAAACAGATGCTGTTCAGACCTGTGTAGTTTAGCTGAATGAGCCTGTATATTGTTACATTTTATTTACTTTGTTATTTTGATACTTTGCTGTTGATGCATTCTTGGCTGGCTTTTTCATATTTGAAAGAGGAGGAACCATTAAAACTCTCTTCATCATACCTACAATCTCTTATGTGTCACTTACTAACCCATTGCTCAGGACATCCTGTCAACAGAGCCCAAGGCGATATCATGCTTGAGGATGCTGCTGGAGAAGTTACCTGCTGGGTCACAATTCGTTTTCAATGAGAGTGGCAGTCAGAATGGCGAGTGTGTTCATTTCTGTGAAGCTGCTGGATAAACAATGAGACACACACGTGACACACACGTCTTTTATGGAAAACCCAAATTTTCACGCTTATGATGACAGGTGTCATTTTGTCGTATTTTGCAATGGGTGTGAAAATATATTTTTAGCTATTTAAAAAAAATATCAAATGTCCTTTGCTAAAAGGCTTCGGTTATTTTATTCCAAAAATATCACTTCCACCAACAAATATACAGAATACACCATTTCCAGTGTCCTTAAAATGACATTAGCTGGTTCAGAAAAGAACAAAATGATAACCAGCAGACAAAATTCTCAACTCAACTTTATTTATATAGCGCTTTTTACAAATTTCATTGTTACAAAACAGCTGTACATGAGACATATTGACTATAAGCAAAACAATTAAAGTTATACCTGTAAAACGCACAGACACACGGACGCGCACACACACATGCACGCACACACAGTGAGAGCACACATTTAAGATAAAGGAAAGAGAAACACAGGTCAAATATTAAACAGACTATAAATTCCTATATGCAATATTAAGTAAAACTTTAAGATTCCTTAAGCTATTTTTTCAATATATATATACTTGAGTTCTGGTTTAATCTTTTATAGTGTGTTTTCTTATCTTTCACAGTGCGCCTGCAAGTGTGTCGGACAGTTTTTAATGAAACACAAACAAAGGCTACGGTTGAGAGATTTGTTTTTGTAGCCTGACCTCATTTAGCTGTCTTGCAGGCAGAATGGGCTAGTTAATCATAAATCATTTTTGTTTTGTTTGTCGGGGAGAAAAATATACATCAGCAGGATAAGCATCCGTATTGTACTTTCGAGTGAATAGGATGAGGATTGAAATTTTATCAGGACGTGTCCTTGGGCAACCCGGGGGATGCTACAATACTTGGCAAAGTTCCGGCAAATACGAAAAGAAAAATGTGATATTATCAGAGGAGGAAATTAACGTTTTTCCTTATGTTTCCCGCGAGGAAACAAATAACCAAAACAAATAAAGCTATCAACTTTGTATGACCAAGTACCTCATGGATGATCAATAAATCAATGCGAGCAATCTTTAACTACTTCCACATCCAGGTGACATGTCAATAATGCAACCTGTTCAACGCCTTCCCAATTTAGTTAACGGCATTTACCGTAATTACATTTTACTACATCCTTGCAGACAAAACTGACTGGGGGGATTTGTTTTTATAGATTCCTTTGAAACATTTCTGTGGTTAAATATAAAGCCCTGTGCATTAATGCGGATATAAAAGTTTTATGATACATGAAATAACCACAGTTATATGGAATACAATACATACAGCAGTTAACCATAAACCCATGAGGTGTTGTGAATGGAGAGAGAACTCATTTTGAGGAAAACCTAGCTGTAATTTTATTACACGGAGAAAGTGAGCCGCTGCGTTATTGACGTTCGGCGCTAGCCGAGAAAAGCCATTTCACAAAGCAATAGGCGGAAACGGTGCACGCCCAATTTTAGCGTTAACGTGTGGGTGAAGAAAAGACATTCGTAATAAATGTAGTGCAAAGTGAGTCTATCGCTCCAAATTTTCTGTTATTTAACATCCACGGATATCTACATATCTCCACATTATTCAATCAGCGGTCTATGAAAGGAACATTTAGATGGTGTCCTCCTTTACAAACAAGATAAAGATGTGACGATTCTAAAGTTAACGCCCGAAAGTACTTTTGCAAGGAGTTATTGCAAGGTGCTGGTAGTCGTGCGTCTCTTTAGAGATGATATTAAAAACAAGAGTTTAATATCCAAGATGTCCACAGCCCAACAGTCAGCATGCAGAGGCAACGGAAGAGCGATATTCTTTACACAATGCGAATAACCATCATGAAAGTCTATGGCTGCAGGTGAGAGTGTTTGGATTTGATTGACCGGCGGGCCGCGTCCTCTCTCGCTGCACTGCTCTTTTAGTCGCCCCTTCGGCGCTTGGCATCTGCTCTAGCCCAAATTCGAAAGAGACCCTATGGAGCCGGTGGTCAGGCTGCTTGGTGAAATAATCAGACCTCTGGGATTGTGCGGGATCAGAGCAATGGGGCTCTTGGGCCCCGGGGACGTCTCACCCCGGGTCTAGCCTACATCCCATAAGTCTTTAAAGTCTCCCCTCTCTTCTTTTACTGCCTCAGCCGTTTCCCCGCAAGAGTATCCTTGTTCCCCATATCCCCGCTGCGCCGCACTCTCTATATCCATTAGCCTTTCGTTCACTTTACCTACCGGGAACAAGCTCCTCACATTATTCCCTGTCTTGCTCACTTATTTTCTTTGGTGTTGCAATGCCTTCTGTCGCACTTTTCAGATTGGATTAGTTTTCTACTGAAAGTGACACTTGAGTTACAATTGTTAACAAAGTACTGGAAGACAAAGGATGTACTGATTGGGGTGCTATCATGACGTCTGTAGTTTGTCAAGCTTACAGTTTTTCTTATTTATTTGTTTATTTTTAAGGAGGTTCAGTAAACAAGCGCTTTACAGAGATGTGTCTATCGATTTGAAATCCAGTCGTCTCTATTTTTTTTCCATTCTTTTTGGTGTACTTTTTATTTGGAGGCTCTACGAGAAATCAAATTCTGTTCACACAGGAGTTTCTGTAATATACGTATCTGCGGCATATTATTTTTTAACTATGTTTTTCATTTATTTTGACCTTCATTGAATAATAAAGCTAAACTTCATTTTGGGCTGCCTGGAACACCTTCACTATCGATCTTTTACCTCAAACTTTCTGGGTAAAATAACAGTAGGTATTAAGAACTATTGACATCTCATCAGATGTAAAACGAGAGTTAAATCCATAAGCAGAGTCCATTCCTTGTTTTTTGTTATATATCCAGATCACATGACCTAAGACCTATATCTAAACAAACCGGGTCCAAGGTTACTGTTGTTTTTGAGCACTTTTTATTTATATCACACATGTACTTGAAACTTTTATTAACTCACGGTGTACACAACAGTCTCACAGAATCTCCGACATCCGTATTTTAATTAATTGTAAAACTTAACCGCTGTCTGGACATCTGGGATTTCGTTATGAAGGTTAGAATCGCAGTTTTTTATAGTTTTACAGCAAACCATTGGTGTATATCAGCATTTATTGTTGGCATCTGAAAGATTGTTTGGGACTGAAATAGTCTTCACTACAGCGATCAAGAGAATCCTTTCTAAATAGTTCACCCAAAAATGAAAATTCTGTCGATTACATACTTATATTTCTAATAAACATTTGGGAAGGCACAAGGGTGAGTAAACAATGGCAGCATTTTCACATATATACAGTATATATATATATATACAAACCCGATTCCAAAAAAGTTGGGACACTGTACAAATTGTGAATAAAAAAGCAATGCAATAATTTACGAATCGAATAAACTTATATTCTATTCACAATAGAATATAGATAACATATCAAATGTTGAAAGTCAGACATTTTGAAATGCCATGCCAAATATTGGCTCATTTTGGATTTCACGAGAGCTACACATTCCAAAAAAGTTGGGACAGGTAGCAATAAGAGGCCAGAAAAGTTAAATCAGAATCAGAATCAGAATCAGAAGAGCTTTATTGCCAAGTGTGCTTGCACACACAAGGAATTTTCCTTGGTGTTGGAAGCTTCTAGTACAGACATTCAACACAATGACAATACAATATAATACGTATAATACGCACATATAACATAATAGTAGGATATAACAATGTACATATAAGGAACAGCTGAGGACAATTTGCAACTTATTAGGTCAATTGGCAAATGATTGGGTATAAAAAGAGCCTCTCAGAGTGGCAGTGTCTCTCAGAAGTCAAGATGGGCAGAGGATCACCAATTCCCCCAATGCTGCGGCGAAAAATAGTGGAGCAATATCAGAAAGGAGTTTCTCAGAGAAAAATTGCAAAGAGTTTGAAGTTATCATCATCTACAGTGCATAATATCATCCAAAGATTCAGAGAATCTGGAACAATCTCTGTGCGTAAGGGTCAAGGCCGGAAAACCATACTGGATGCCCGTGATCTTCGGGCCCTTAGACGGCACTGCATCACATACAGGAATGCTACTGTAATGGAAATCACAACATGGGCTCAGGAATACTTCCAGAAAACATTGTCGGTGAACACAATCCACCGTGCCATTCGCCGTTGCCGGCTAAAACTCTATAGGTCAAAAAAGAAGCCATATCTAAACATGATCCAGAAGCGCAGGCGTTTTCTCTGGGCCAAGGCTCATTTAAAATGGACTGTGGCAAAGTGGAAAACTGTTCTGTGGTCAGACGAATCAAAATTTGAAGTTCTTTTTGGAAAACTGGGACGCCATGTCATCCGGACTAAAGAGGACAAGGACAACCCAAGTTGTTATCAGCGCTCAGTTCAGAAGCCTGCATCTCTGATGGTATGGGGTTGCATGAGTGCGTGTGGCATGGGCAGCTTACACATCTGGAAAGGCACCATCAATGCTGAAAGGTATATCCAAGTTCTAGAACAACATATGCTCCCATCCAGACGTCGTCTCTTTCAGGGAAGACCTTGCATTTTCCAACATGACAATGCCAGACCACATACTGCATCAATTACAACATCATGGCTGCGTAGAAGAAGGATCCGGGTACTGAAATGGCCAGCCTGCAGTCCAGATCTTTCACCCATAGAAAACATTTGGCGCATCATAAAGAGGAAGATGCGACAAAGAAGACCTAAGACAGTCGAGCAACTAGAAGCCTGTATTAGACAAGAATGGGACAACATTCCTATTCCTAAACTTGAGCAACTTGTCTCCTCAGTCCCCAGACGTTTGCAGACTGTTATAAAAAGAAGAGGGGATGCCACACAGTGGTAAACATGGCCTTGTCCCAACTTTTTTGAGATGTGTTGATGCCATGAAATTTAAAATCAACTTATTTTTCCCTTAAAATGATACATTTTCTCAGTTTAAACATTTGATATGTCATCTATGTTGTATTCTGAATAAGATATTGAAATTTTAAAATTCCACATCATTGCATTCTGTTTTTATTCACAATTTGTACAGTGTCCCAACTTTTTTGGAATCGGTTTGTGTATATATACACAGTATATATAGTGTTCAGATAAATAAAGAAAGTCACATACTGTACATCTTGCATGAGGAGGAATAAATAATGAGAGAATTTCTATTTTGGTAAAGTTTTTATTTAAGGTAGAAGTGTATTCTGTCTGCATGTGGGCAAAACATGAGGTTATATATTCTATGGATGTGGCCACATATACAGTATTTATGAGCATATACATTATTTANGCATTTTCACATATATACAGTATATATATATATATATATATATATATATATATATACTGTATATACACAGTATATATAGTGTTCAGATAAATAAAGAAAGTCACATACTGTACATCTTGCATGAGGAGGAATAAATAATGAGAGAATTTCTATTTTGGTAAAGTTTTTATTTAAGGTAGAAGTGTATTCTGTCTGCATGTGGGCAAAACATGAGGTTATATATTCTATGGATGTGGCCACATATACAGTATTTATGAGCATATACATTATTTATGAGCATAAGGGAAAGATTAAAGGTGAGCATCATGCTGCTATTACGGTGGCCCAGCAGTCTCAGAATCTCAAATGCTTCTTATTGCTTTTATTGTGTGTTAATGTGTGATGGGAGGCCAGCAGGCAGTATTTGATCCACCAACTATTGTTTTACATTGAAAGTTGCAAGAACTTGTCTAAATCCATAATAAAGATGCACCAGGCAGTCAGAAGAATCGTGCACAGCAAGAAAATTAGACTTACGGCATTCAACAAAGGTCAATGCAAATAAGGAGATGCTCTGTGAAAATACAATATCCACAATCACAGATATTTCTATCTGAACAGGATTAGACTTTTAAGAGGATGCCTAGGAAGCTGTAATTTGCACATATTTTGTTGTCAGGTTGTCAAAAAAAAGCAGGCATGTTTGATAAGAAAAGATAGTCTGTGAATCACAAATGTTTCTTGCATCCTCTGGGTAAAATGAGTCCTGTCCGAACAGGGCTTGGGGTTTTCACTATGGAGTTTATTGTGCATGGTTGAACAGATAACTTCTTATCAGGCACACTGAGGGACGGTGTGGAGGGCAGGCTGGCAGCTTACAGAGGGTCCAGATCGGCCCTCAGGCACGGCGGGCTTCAATCTTCCCCTAGAGCCCAGTTAAAGGGCCAGTCGAGAAATCAGCCCGCTCACCGTAGGATCATTTGGACAAGACTGATTGAAAGAGAGCGACAAAGTGAAAAGCGGGGAGGAAAAACAGAGTGATGTATGCCCTGTCTGACGGAGGACGGATATTTGAGACACCCTGGAGGTTATTGGCGGTACTGCAGCACGGTCTGATGTTTGTCGTCACTGATAGATCTGTGTATGTTTGTGTGTTTTTATTTTTTAAACTTATTTGGGGTATGAAATATACGATGTGTATTGCTAAAGTACATTTTAACTGTATATTAAAGCGTAGCATATTAAAACAAAATCAAAAAAGGTTTCAAGAATCACACAAGAAATTTGAGCACAAGAGACATTAGATAATAAAATATTCCATCAGAGACACTAGATAATAAAATATAAATATGAATAAAAATAAGACACATGAAGCAGATGTGTAGAAGAGTTGCTACATATTTATGTATTGTGATATTTACATACAGAGAATGCATATAGTTAAGCATATTTGTTGATGATGTGTATATTTTTAATTTACACATCATTTGCACATGAAAACTGGTTCAATATTTACCAGATAAAAGGAATCTAAATAGTGAAATTTAACAGATAAAAAGGTAAAAACCCAAGTAACTATAACATGAAAAAAAAGCAAAGGGCAAAGCAAAATATGAACATCCACAAAAGCATCATACTGCCATAAAAATGCCATAATAAAAAAATCCAACTACACAGCGGTTTTCCGGTCTTTACTTTTATTTCACGAATGGACTAAAATCTGTCATATTCAAAACAACACTGACCAGAGCGTCACAAATAATATAAACAGCACCCATGTAACACACTAACCTGTCAGATGAGAAAGCGTCCAGCAGGTGGCGGCGTTCAGGCACGATGAGGCCTGAGAAAAACAGAGACTGATGGAGGTAAACCAAGGAGGCGCTGTGGTCTGCCAGTGTCCAGGGGTGAGATGGGAAAGTAGAGCACCCACATCAGAACCATCATCATATCTCCAGGCGTCTGGAGCACTGTCCACCATAAATCAGAAACAGAAACAGGGCCAGCACTCTCCCAGACCCCCATGGGAGGATGAATACGACTGCCTTTGACATAAACTGAGGCACAGCTGCCTTTAAGCATATTCTAAATGGATTATAGTGGTTTATCAGTTTATGACTAAAGAGCATTAGGTATTTAATCTTGCTAATTGAAGTCATCCAGTAGGGTTATTGATTTGAGGATTAGACCATTCCTGTACATCCCATAGCATTCAACACATTACAACTGAAGTTTGTGGGGTTTTTTGGTTGTTAAAAAATGTTCTGCTATTTTAACATGCAAAGACAGCAAGAACCTGCTCATTGCCACTCAACAGACCGATGGTCTGTGTCTGCAAAAGTGACTTTGTGTTTCTTGGTCTATGAACGCTTTTAATTCACTGTCAATTAATATGGATTAAAATAACCAATGTAATACATTTTTGTTCATTAAGTCACATTCTATTTACAACAAAAGTGTGCAAATTTTATTTTAAATATAAATTAAAATCAACATAATTATGACCATGTCTTTTTTTTAATGGTATGCAGAAATCTATAAAAGGATTACCGAAAATGTAATTTTTTTCATTATTTATTAACCCGCAATGAGTTTCTTTCTTCTGCAGAACACAAAAGAAGATATTTAGAAGAACACTGTAAAAAAATTCTGCAAAAAACCAAATAAAGTACTGACAGAAAATTACCAGTATATTTTCCTTTATTTTACGGACATTTCCGTTAATGCGAAATTGCAATTTAATGCAGTGCAAAATGTAAAATACAGGTAAAACAACTGTAAAAATGAATACGGAAAATGCCCTCATATTAATACAGTATATTGTGCCCTATATTTACAGATTTTCTTTAGAGTGAACATTGGTAACCAAACAACATTGGTTTTGAACAACATGAGGGTGAATATGAATATAAATGATAATTATTATTGACATATCCCTTTAACAGCTTTACACAGCTCAGGCGTATTACAAATATATTTTAGTCATAATTTATTAACAGTCTAGAAAACAAGTCTACAAGTGTAAACACTGTGGCTGTGTGGTGCTTTTATGTTGCTGCGTCGTTGGAGCATCCCAACCAGTTTGACATAGCAACATTGGCTCAACCAATCACTTGAGTTTAAGGTGGGATTAACTGTTTGCCTCACCAACGGAAAAATCTGATTAAACACAATCATTATTCTTCCAGTTATTTTGTAAGTTTGTCAGTCTAGTGGCGTAAAATTCAGATAAGTTGTGTTCAATTTTAAATAATAAATATTGATAATCATTGAAAATGAAACCAGAATAGCTCAGTTGTGGCATGTGAGGGATTCAAATATGATAAATATCATTAACTAAGCATGCTATTATGGAATATAATAAAAAACCCGAAATTCTGTGCTCTGTTCCTAAGGTGTACAGTCTGGTTTCCACAGCCAGACCTCAACACCACAGAGGCCTCAGTGGGCATCGCCATGTTATGGGCAATCCTGGGAGACTCAGGTGGGTGTACAGACCGCCAGAGCTGGCATTGGGATTTGTGGGGGGGAGGAGGGCGAGGAGAGCTCCAGATGGGTTTAGGCATTCCATTAGCCACATGCCGACAGTCAGGCCAGCTGCCACGCCGGGCCAGAGAGACCCGGGACGCTTCCCTCAGGAGCTTCCTCCAACATCAGGATCCTGGTTGTCCATAAGAGTGAGAGCAGGTCAGATTCAAAAGGGAAAGAAGGCGACCTGATAATTACTCATTAGTCAGGTTTAGCTGAATCGGTATGATGAAACTGCTCACGACTGGAATCAAAAGTAAATCTCATCGTAACGTGTTTTCCTTACGCTGTGTTTTTCACAGAACGCAAAAGTTTCCCACATCTCTTTTCCGTACAGTGACAGTTCATGTCAGTCAGGCTTTAAAAGACTAAAAGTAATACTGTCAAAGTCGCATCATTATTAGCAGACACAGTCAAGATATGCCCCTAAGCCAAAACTTACCTACCGTTATGGAAATAGTGGCGGCTGACAGGGAATACTTACTCGTAATTACCAATCCGCATGGTTAATTAATTGTCGACGCTGAGGGTGGTTGCGATTTAGCATTCGCCGCCCCAGTGGTGGGCAAGACCCCAGGAGTTTGCATGGTAAAATATGAGATTGCATTATTTTATAGGCCTTGGGTCTGCGCATGTACCGAAGCTGTCTGGATAGTTCCGCAATCGATAACACACACTGCTATTACATTATAACGGTACGGTGAATTCCACAAAAACGGGAATGCTAGGTAGGAGCGTGAACAGCAAAAAGCTGAAGTCTGTGCTTGGCTACTGTTGCCGTTTTTATGGTACACTCAACGGAGCGAGTGTGTGGGAGCAGTACAGACACAGGACGTGGCCATGCCAGTCCGACAGCACTGCTGCTTTAAAATGGGCTGCGCTAACGACGGGATTTCCTGGCCCCCGCAACTCAGCCTCCCCTGTCAATCAAAGGGCCGCCATTTTAAAAGTTGCTCCAGCCTGTCTGCTTTACATCCATCAAGTCAGACGTGTGTCATCTTTTTCATCATCGCCTGTTTTTCGCTTCCTTTTTGTTTTCTCGCTCCCTCTTAAATAGTCCTTTGTTCTCTGGGCCTGCGTCTATTTTTATCCCTCCGTTTCCACGGGAAGAGTCATGTCGATGACGACGCTTGGGAGATTTGCTCCTGGTCGCCATGGCAACACTATCAAAAGCTCGAGTCAAACAGGCTCAAGCTTGCTGTCTCTCTAGAACACGCCTCGCTTTTTTCCTTCTTTATTCCTCCTGCTTCAGACCCATTTTGATTTACTTACATTTTACTCAATGTTACGCCACTGTTCTCGGACAGCGTTTCGTTATCATGGCAAAAGCACACAGGACGAATCCACAAGACCCCAGATCACCCATCCCCCCAAACATGCAAATCAAGTCATGCTGTTTTCAAACCCCTCATCTTCCTCTTCTCTACACCAGATTGAGCTGTTGTTACCTTCCGGATCCAAACGGCGTGCTGTTGTAGAGTGAATCAGAGTCTCCTCTTGGTTTGACAAGCCCATTGGAAGTACTGTAGCAAAAACTGCTGGCGGCCTTCACAGATATGAAGTAATGCGGCACTGGCAATGTTGCTATTTGTATTGCATTGAGTTCAAATCATACTAATGTTGATTTATTGTAGTTCTTGCTACTGTTTTATCGGGAGCTGTTGGTCTTTGATAGAATACAAGATTTGTTTAACAGGAGTTAATGTGAGGACCACTGTAAGGTCCTATTGATTATTGTTCATGGATGCTTATCATGCAGACCACTTACTGGTATTGCATTTGATATGTAAACATACTGTCATTTATTTTATCGGAATATCTTCATGGGGAAATGATCATAACTGCAAGTGAATGCCGCTAACAATGACTTCATTGCCAGAGCAGCGCTATAAATTTTCTTGATTTGCCTTGACTCTGTACCAATATTTCCCGTAATTCTCTATGGCAGAATTACATAAATTACAAGAGCAAAGAATATTCCCTACCCTGCAAAACCAGTACCTGTCCATCTGCTCAATGGTGTGAAGGCGACCATGCATCTCCACACTAGGCCTAACAATTGAACCAATCCCGCATTAAACGTTAAGCAGGAAGGCTCTGCTGTTACTCCTGAAATGCTAAACGTTTCTCCTACTGGTGTCCTTCCTGTTCCTACAGTGTCCGGCATCTCCCCCGTTTCACCTGCCGGGCGGAAGGCAGGTGTATGCAGTGTGGCTGACTGTGCCGGTAATAGCTTCACCTGCTATAGCTGTCGCATCGCCAGCACGCCCCATGGTGCACTGCACCGCACGTGACCTACAGCTCAATTGATTTCAACACATATGCTACACTTAAATTAGTTACACTGTGACAGTTTAGAGGCTGATTATAAGGCAGATTGGGAATTGTGTATACAAAACTATGCGTCGTAATCAGAAGGTTGTTCCGGGTCTGTTGCTGTAATTGAATACAGTAAATAGCTGTACAGTCTAAAAAATATTCTTTAACATTAAAAGGTCAAACAGAAGATATCAGGCTAAGGCCTCAATGAAATTACATTTTATTTCTCAGATTATTGTGTGAATTACAGTATTTTGTATGGTGGTCAAATGTAGAAACAGAGGGGTTAGTGCTAAAGTAGTCATGCATAGTTAGACCTTTGATCGTTGAAAAAGGTCTGGTGCTTTTTGAAGCTTAAACTAGCTAAGCAGCGCACACTTGGACAAGAAGAGCCATTTGACTAACATGTAAAAGGACAAATCACAGCTTGTTTGTTTTTTATACACACAATATAATCTAAATACAGTAAATACAGAGGGTGGTACAAACACAGTTGACTGCTAATGTCCATCTCTTGTTCATAAGCAAATGGAAAAGGACACGTGGGCTGTAGGGGTGCAAAGTTAGGCCTCATTGGCTTGATGGCCAAGCTCGTCCATCTGATCACTTGGCATTGTTGACAAAGTAATGAGTGAGGGTGCACGGATGCTGACTAAACACCACGCACTGATCTAAACCATAATGGTTTCGATTGAAAAGTGGCAGACCTGCTAACTTACATGCACACAAACACGAAATGATATCCTTTTATTAACACTTTAATTGACATCGTATTGCAAGGCTTAATTTCATTTGTTTAGTCTTGTTATGGTGAAACTAATGTTAGGGTGAAATCGACTTTCAAAGCAACACCACAAACACATAGATGGCTGCTCTCTATTAAGCTGTTCTCAGTAGAGCAGCCACTCCAGCAAAAAACAGTGATTAGACTTTGATTAGAGTGATTACGGCCCAATTTGATCAGTTAGCACATCACTATTGTGGTAAATCTATTTCAGCTTTTCCTTTGCAGCACATCCAGCTGGTCAGAGAAGAAAGCCATCTCTTGATTTTCGAAGCCAGGTACAACATAGCACAAGTTTTAACCAACAGCTGTCGAGGCCCCTTTGCACTAAAAGAATCTGAGTTTTACTGTAAATTGCTGTAAACCTTCACTATGTGTCAGTAGTTCTACAAAAATTAGCTGGTTAGCATTTGCAGTCCCTTGTGTGGCACCATCTGTCTTTCTTCTGTGGAACACAATAAGACCGTAGCTCTCAAATCCAATATAAAGAAATCTGCTATTTTAATATTTTATATACAAAAACGTGTGATGATTAGAAAAAGTAAGAACGAAGCGTGCGCCTAAACTTGACACCAAGTACAAGTGACAACTGTACTGAGCATTTGCCAATGACATATATATTGTAAGAGGGACTCGGGTTTGAATCCGGTCACACTTTGTTTTAAGGTCCATTTCTCGGTATTAATAAACCATTAACTATGACTTTTGCCTCCATAAACTTCTAATTTGTTGCTTAGTAATAGTTAGTAAGGTAGTTGTTAGGTTTAGGTATTGAGTAGGATTAAGGAAGTAGAATATGGTCATGTTGAATATGTGCTTTATAAGTACTAATAAACAGCGAATATGCTAATAATAGGCATGCTAATAAGCAACTAGTTAATAGTGGGAATTGGTCCCTATACTAAAGTGTTACCTTGAATCCTTGTGCCATTCCTTGTCTCTGCCAAAATTCCCTGTCCTCCTCTAGTGTCTTCAGAATAAAAGGCTTCCCAAAAAAATCAATATGTGTTCCATGATAATTAGATGGAGATAACATCTTCTCTTAAACTAAAGCATCTGTCCATCCTCTACCTCAGCGCTATCTTTCATGTGCCACATTCACACTTCTAAGTGAAGCCATTCAGTGACAGAAGGCCAGGACCTTGGCAATGGTCCCTTACCCTACACTACAGTAATATGCTGCGGACATAAGCCAGTCACTTGAGCATGTTGGCACCTACTCACTCCCCCGTCTGACTTCCCATCTCTCCGATACAACCCCCTCAACCAAAGCAAGCACGGTCGCCTCGCTCAGGAGGATTCTGTATGCGTTGACACAATCTTCCAGAGTGCTTCTCCTGCGAATAATAATACGATGGTCTAATGCACGGGAGTGGTGAGGGGGCACGACCTCGCCGCAGCCTGAGTGACAAGCAGGCAATCTGCAACAGATGTCCCAGGTTACGCGCCACTGAAATACGTCCTGATCAATAATGGTGATGAAAGGTAACTGTTGGGGGAGGGGGTTGCCTATCAATAGACAGACTCAACAGCCTTCCAATGCTGAGGGCAGAGAAGCCGCTGGCATAAATCAATCTTGTCATTCAGGTTAGGTTGTCTCTCCGAGACTTTGGTAATCTGTAGATGAGATGAGGCAGGTGGGGTTGTCCACCCCCACTCTGGAGTGATGTGTTTGTGCAATGTGGGATGAGACTTCCTGGAAGTGCCTCTTGAAGGGAGAGGAGAAATCAGGCTGAAATACACAGCAACATGACTGAAGCTTTTACGAGACTAATGGGAGTAGTGTTCTCTTACTTCAATTCATTATATATACCCCGTAATTGCATATTTATGGTATGACTGTCGGCAAGGGAGGTGCATATTTCAACCAAAACATTTAGTCTGACCTGGTTACAGTTAAGGTGACTCTTTAGTCTCATTAAAAGTCATGCATGTCGCTCTTTAAACTGCCATTTAATATTCCACTGCAGATGCAACTACGAGGAAGTCACTCGTGGGTTGGCTTCCAGAAAATGGCGAAAGCCTTGGTGCTTTAAAAACATTGCTATGGCAAGTGTCACTAATGCTAATGCTCCAAACTGTTAAAACTTTAATGTAACTCGTCATACACCGTTTGGACACATGTGTTTTTTCTTTAATCTCATTCTTTTATGTTTAGCATGCCCGTTTACTGTTATTCTGTGGTATCCGTATTGGTGATGTTAGACATATGACAGAATCACTAGACCGACAGGCAGTGCTCTCTACTGGGGTAGAGCAGAAGACTCTTACGTGCATGACGTGCATGCTTCATTGCCTGGTTAGTTCCTCTCAGTAAACTGGGATTCTGGACAGTTGTAACCTTCAGCTCTTTGAACATGATGGATGCTGGGGAGGGGCGTGGGTGGGGGTAAGAAAAGAGGAGATGATTTACTGAGTTCTGATGCCCTCTACCTTAAGGTATTTTGGTTACGTCGGTCCTGAAGATCCGTTGTCTTACAGATTTTAGTTCCAACACTAATGAAACACACCTGCAGGTCATTTTCAAATAATCCTAAAGACATTGGTTAGATTTTTTAGGTGTGCTTGATCAGGGTTGGAGGTGAAATCTGCAGTACTTCAGGACTCATTGCCTAGCCTTGCTCCAAGAGTGTGTGTTTGTACCTATGTGTGTGTATTGTGCAGACTCTGCAGTATTGACAACTACAGTAAAACAACATTGGATACGTTTAGAACATAGTGAAGAATACACAAATAATACATATTTGGTCTTTATTTGATTTTTACCAATACTGCAATGAGAATTATGGGTAATGTAGTTTTATTGAACAAGCACATTAACTCATAAACTGGCTTAACGGTGTTGTGTGTGATTTTTTTGGAGGATCTATTGACACAAATGCAATATAATATACATAACTACTGTATGTTTTCAGAGGTGTAAAGACCTTACATAATTAAGCGTTATGTTTTTATTACCTTGAGCTATACACACCGCAGGTCCCCTTACATGAAAGTCACCATGTTGTTTCTACAGTGGCCCTAAATCAGGGGTCGAGAACCTTTTTTCACAAAAGAGCCATTTTTCCTGTTTTGGTCGATTATTTTTTGCAAAAGAGCCATTGCAAAAACTACTATTTTATATAATAAAAAAATGTATTACAGACTTCAATAGGTATAACTTGATTTAGGTACACACAGACAACTCAAAAACAGATACGAAACAGTGCATACATTTGGGACTCCAGAAAATTACTTTCATTACTTATAAACAACTTACAGGTTTACTTATCAGGCCTCCTTGAAATTAAGCTTCATTATATCTAACATATATCAATTTAAAAAGTGCATGTTCCTATACTGGTACTCACAAATACTGTATATGTGTCTTCTGGATTTGAATTAGGTGTGTTCGACTTCTTGAAATGCTGTGCAGACCGATCAGCATATGACATCAGAGTACCGCAAGAATTATTCGAAAACACGTGCAATTCTATGGAGCGATTTTAGTCTCATTAATTATTCACCCGTGAAACA
>NW_026634088.1:0-1051 GCF_024868665.1 Triplophysa rosa
TAAACGTGCAGAATATGAAAAAGCTAAAAAAGGCCTTGATAAAGATGTTGCTGAGAAAAAGGGAAGCTTTATTAAAGCCTCTAATCATCTTAAAGAAGCTAAGCAAAATTCAGTAGATGCTACAAATGTTCTTAAAAAGGCTAAGGAAGAAGCTAATAGAGCTCAAAGCAATTTGACTGATGCTAAAAATAAGTTTGATAACGCTAAAAATAAGTTTGATAATGCTAAAACTAAACTTACTAAGGCTGGTTCTGTACTTAAAGAAATTAATGATAAAATTAAAGATTCTATCTCATCATCTGATGCTATGAAAAAATCTAATCTTGCTAAAGATGTAGAATCTAAAGCTAAAAAGGAATTAGATAATGCATTAGATGTTCTGAAAAAGATTAAAAATAATATTGCTGAAGCTGAAAAAGTTAAGAAATCATATCTTGATGAAATTTCTGGTATTAGTGATAAAATTGATAGATTGGTTTCAGAAAAGAAAGATGCTGATGAAATAGTACATGATAATTTAGATGATGTTGTTAAACTTAGAAATATCTATGAAGAAGCTAAAAATAATTATGAAAGATTATTAGCATCAAAAGATGGCTTACTTCCAGATTCTAGGGGAGAATTGCTTAAAAAAGCTAAAGAATCTTTGGACTCTGCTGAAATTAATCTTAATAAAGCAATTAAATTTTTAAACTCCTCTAAAGGTATTTCTATAGGTCTTGGTAAGCAAATTAATGATCTTGAAAAAAGAAAAAATAATGATACTGAAAAACTAAATGATGTAATTGAAAATATAAATACATATAAAGATAATAAATCTGATATTGAAGAGCAAATAGCTGAAAAAGAAGAAACTTATAACACAGCTAAAGATAATACAGTTGCTGCTAATGATAGAGTGCAAAATGCAAAATCTAATAATGACTCTAATGATAGTCAATTTATTGATGCTAAAAATAATTTTACTAAGGCTGAAAATGCTGCTAATAATGCTAGAAAAAAATTTGATGATGCTATTATAAATATAAATGTATTAAATCAACATCCTGCT